>NC_053028.1:479639921-479939921 GCF_003073215.2 Triticum urartu
CATTCTCAGTCTTGGACCACTTAGGCCGGGCTACGAGGTAGCCACCTGACCCCGTGCGATGGTGAAGCTTCTTCTTCGCAGCATTTTGCTTGTTTGTCGCCGACATCTTCTTACTCTTTTCCGATGTCTTGTGGGCCACAAATGCGGGCCAGTGATCTCTGATATTCTCATATCTGCCCTTAAATTCTGGTGTCTCATTATTTTCGACAAACTTATTCAGCTCTTTCTTCCACCTCCTGAATAGTTCTGCCATCCTCTTCAGAGCAAAAGACTTGATTAATTTCTCTTTAACTGGGTTCTCTGGATTATCCTCAGGCGGTAGGGTGAAATTTGACTTCAGCTCAGTCCAAAGATCATTTTTCTGCATATCATTGACATAAGAGACCTCAGGGTCTTCTGTAGCCGGCTTAAACCATTGCTGGATGCTTATCGGGATCTTGTCCCTAACCAGAACCCCGCACTGAGCAACAAATGCGCTCTTTGTCCGGAGGGGTTCAATAGGTTGGCCGTCGGGCGCGATTGCTATGATCTCAAACTTTTCATCCGAGCTCAACTTTTTCTTCGGGCCTCGTCTCTTTACCGAAGTTGTGCTCGATCCGGAGGGCTAGAAAAAAGAACAAAGACTTAATTAATATGTGTACATACCAAAACAATGAATGCATCAATCAGCTAGTCAGCATAGGCTTAACTAATATATATACCTGTCCGGACTCGGTTCGGTCACCGGAGCCGTCCTCATGTTCTTCTTCTTGCACCGGCATTAGGTCACCGTAGCCAGCTTGTTCACTCTCTCCTTCCAGACCATCGGTTTCGTTGAGAAACAACGAGATGGCATCACTTCCTTCTGCAATTATGTCCCTCAACAACGCTTCTTTTGTTGCTTCGTCTAGGGCGGTGTCCATAGTTTCTACAAATATTTACAACATGGCAATTATTATTCAAACATGATAGATGGATATATTAGTGCCAAACCTAGAACTAGCTACCTAATCATAGTAAGCTATCGGGAGGGGGTATATATCGACAACGACGACACTACATCTATGTCCCTCGACGACCCTCGTTCCCGATAAAAAAAAGAGGAAGAAGAAGAAAAATAAGAGGAGAAGAAAGAATAGAGGAGAAGATCTCCTCTATTCTTTCTTCTCCTCTTTTTTTCTTCTTCCTCTTCTTTTTTTATCCTCTTCTTCCTCTCATGTTCGATAGGATCGCTGAGGGGTCGGGAGGTTGCGTAGTGTCTCAGGATTCAAGAAAACCATGTCTTCATCATTAGGCGAAAGTAACATGTGCATGATGGTACGAAGCTCTTCAAAGTTGTTCTGGAACGGACTCCCAGATAGGATAATCCGCCTTTTGGTACAAAGTTCAGCAAGAGCCTTCCGAATATCGCTATTTGGAAGGCCTTTGCTGAATTGGTACCAAAAGGCGGATTATTCTATCCGGGACTCCATTCCAAAACAACTTTGCAGAACTTCGTACCAACATGCCCTGGTTACTTCCAGCTAATGATGAAGGCATGGATTTCTTCAATACTTTGACACTAGGAAACCTCTCTCTACTTCCGGCTAATAAGAATAAGAAGAAGAAGAAGAATAAGAAGAAGAAAAGAAGAAAAAAAAGAGGAGAAGAAGAAAGGAATAGTGGAGAAAAGAGAAAATAGAATATATTCTATTCTATTTTCTCTTTTCTCCACTATTCCTTTCTTCTTCTCCTCTTCTTTTTCTTCTTTTTTATTCTTATTTATTTCTCCTCTTCTTTTCGGTAGAGGAAACCCTAAATAGCTAGCAAGTTTCGTGGGTGTGAGATACATGTGGCCTTCGGTGTCGGACACTACATCCACGTCCCACAAGTGACGTGGGCATCGAAGCCCGCGCCACTTGTGGGATGTGGGTGTAGTGTCCGACACCGACGGTACATGTATCTCACATCGACGATACTTTCTATTTAGGGTTTCTCCTCTACCGCTCCTCGACCTCTCGACGACCCTCGTTCCCGATAAAATAAAGAGGAAGAAGAAGAAGAAAAGAGAAGAAAAGAAAGAATAGAGGAGAAGACTTCCTCTTCTTCCTCTCCTCTTCTTCTCCCTCTTCTTCCCCTTCTTCCTCGCCTCTCTCATGAATGTCCGACGTTCTCGACCCCCCTTCTTCTCCCTCTTCTTCTCCCTCTTCTTCCCCTTCTTTCTCTACTTATTTTCCTTTTCCTTATTTTACCTTTTCCTCTCCACTAACATCATCATATATATCATCTATCATCTATGAACAAAAATATTCCTAGATACATAAAAAAATTCTACAAATGAAAATAACCTAAAAAAAAATCATATGATCATCTATGGACAAAAAAACATCATTTGATCATCTATCATCTATGAAAAAAAAACAGCATTTGATCATCTATCATCTATGAACAAAAATATTCATCATTTGATCATCTATCATCTATAAACAAAAATATTCCTAGATACATAAAAAAATTCTACAAATGAAAATAACCTAAAAAAATCATATGATCATCTATGAACAAAAAAAACATCATTTGATCATCTATCATGCATCTATGAACAAAAAAAATCATCATTTGATCTCTATCATCTATGAACAAAAATTTGCAAAGGGATGGCGCCGGTGGCCGGACCAAGCTAAGGAGAGGTCGGCGACGAGGATGGCGTCGGGGCAGGGGCGCGGGCGACGGCGAGGGCGGGCCGGGGCGGCGTGCGGGCGACGGCGATGGGGGCGGGCCGGGGCGGCCGCGTCGGGGCAGGGGCGGGCCGGGGCAGGGGCCCGGTCGACGGCGAGGGCGCGGGCGACGGCGGGCGACGGCGAGGGCGCAGGCGACGACGGGCACGGGTGAGGCGGCGGCGACGGCGGGGCAGCCTGGCGGCGTCGGCGTCGGGGCGGCAACTGCGAGAGACGGGAATGAAAATTTCCAAAGTCTGAACTTATATAGCAAAGCCTTTAGTCCCGGTTCGTGGCACAACCCGGGACTAAAGGTGGGCATTAGTCCCGGTTGGTGCCACCAACCGGGACCAATGCCCTTGTGCTGCCCGCGCCCAAAAGTTTAGTCCCACATCGCTAGCGGAAGGGCGCCGGCACTGGTTTATAAGCCCTGCTGTGCCTCTCCATTCGAGCTCCTCTCTAATGCAGGCTTTCGGGCCTAAACTTGCTACTGCCTGTGGGCCTATTGGGCCTCTGCGGGCCTGAATCCTGGCCCATGTAGGGTTTCTAGTCTTATTCAGGCCGTGGAGGCCCAGTAGGTGGCATTTTTTTTGGTTTTTTCTTTTTTATTTCTAAATTTTTTGGGTTTTTTATTTTTTTATTTCTACTTAAAACTAAATACTTACAGTTTTTTAGTGATTTCTTTTTGCTTTTAGGTCACAAAAATTATAAACTTTCTGTTAGTGCCATTAGTTTTAAATTTTGAATAGTTTAAATTGGAATTTTATAAAATTTGTGTGAATCACTAGTTTATGAATAACTTTACTATAAAAATAGAAATATTTTTCTATAACTTTACTATAAAAATAGAATTTTTTTTCTATTTATTTTTTATTTATACTTACAACTAAATACTTATAGTTTTTTAGTGATTTCTTTTTGATTTTTGGTCACAAAAATTATAAACTTTTTGTTAGTGCCATTAGTTTTAAAATTTTGAATAGTTTAAATTGGAATTTTATAAAATTTGTGTGAATCACTAGTTTATGAATAACTTTACTATAAAAATAGAAATATTTTTCTATTTATTTTTTATTTATACTTACAACTAAATACTTATAGTTTTTTTAGTGATTTCTTTTTGATTTTAGGTCCAAAAAGTAGAGAGGGTTACGACAAAAACTTGATGCACTTCGTGTACAAAATGGACAACCACTTTCGAAGTATCAAAGTTTCGAACCATAAGACATGAAAGCATTTCAAATGAACTCTGAAAAAGTTGAAAGTTGGGATGGTATCATAATTTCACCCACATAGCATTTGCTTATTGCGGGAGAAAGTCTTCACTTTTTCTTCGCTTGTGTCATTTGCTTATTGCGCCGTAACCATGGATAATCTTCATTGTTTATCAGGATGCTTGGGTCAGCCTTGACATTGAAGGGAGGAATTTCATGAAACTTTTCATAATCTTCAGACATGTCTGTCTTGCCGTCCACTCCCAGGATGTCCCTTTTTCCTGAAAGAACTATGTGGCGCTTTGGCTCATCGTATGATGTATTCGCTTCCTTATCTTTTCTTTTTCTCGGTTTGGTAGACATGTCCTTCACATAGATAACCCGTGCCACATCATTGGCTAGGACGAACGGTTCGTCAGTGTACCCAAGATTTTTCAGATCCACTGTTGTCATTCCGTACTGTGGGTCTACCTGTACCCCGCCGCCTAACAGATTGACCCATTTGCACTTAAAACAAAGGGACCTTAAAATCAGGTCCGTAGTCAAGTTCCCATATGTCCACTATGTAACCATAATATGTGTCCTTTCCGCTCTCGGTTGCTGCATCAAAGCGGACACCACTGTTTTGGTTGGTGCTCTTTTGATCTTGGGCGATCGTGTAAAATGTATTCCCATTTATCTCGTATCCTTTGTAAGTCAATACAGTCAAAGATGGTCCCCTGGACAACAAGTACAACTCATCACAAACAGTGTTGTCACCTCTGAGACGTGTTTCCAACCAACTGCTAAAAGTCCTGATGTGTTCACATGTAATCCAGTCGTCGCACTGCTCTGGGTGTTTGGAGCGCAGACTGTTCTTGTGTTCATCGACATACGGGGTCACCAAGGTAGAGTTCTGTAGAACTGTGTAGTGTGCTTGAGACCAAGAATATCCGTCCCTGCATATTATTGAGTCTCTTCCCAGAGTGCCTTTTCCAGTCAGTCTCCCCTCATACCGCGATTTAGGGAGACCTATTTTGTTAAGGCCAGGAATGAAGTCAACACAAAACCCGATAACATCCTCTGTTTGATGGCCCATGGAGATGCTTCCTTCTGGCCTAGCGCGGTTACGGACATATTTCTTTAGGACTCCCATGAACCTCTCAAAAGGGAACATATTGTGTAGAAATACGGGCCCCAGGATGACAATCTCGTTGACTAGATGAACTAGGACGTGCGTCATGATATTGAAGAAGGATGGTGGGAACACCAGCTCGAAACTGACAAGACATTGCGCCACATCACTCCTTAGCCTTGGTACGATTTCTGGATCGATCACCTTTTGAGAGATTGCATTGAGGAATGCACATAACTTCACAATGGCTAATCGAACGTTTTCCGGTAGAAGCCCCCTCAATGCAACCGGAAGCAGTTGTGTCATAATCACGTGGCAGTCATGAGACTTTAGGTTCTGAAACTTTTTCTCTGGCATATTTATTATTCCCTTTATATTCGACGAGAAGCCAGTCGTGACCTTCATACTGAGCAGGCATTCAAAGAAGATTTCTTTCTCTTCTTTCGTAAGAGCGTAGCTGGCAGGACCTTTATACTGCTTCGGAGGCATGCCGTCTTTTTCGTTCAAACGTTGCAGGTCCTCTCGTGCCTCGGGTGTATCTTTTGTCTTCCCATACACGCCCAAGAAGCCTAGCAGGTTCACGCAAAGGTTCTTCGTCACGTGCATCACGTCGATTGAGGAGCGGACCTCTAGGTCTTTCCAGTAGGGTAGGTCCCAAAATATAGATTTCTTCTTCCACATGGGTGCGTGTCCCTCAGCGTCATTCGGAACAGCTAGTCCACCGGGACCCTTTCCAAAGATTACGTAGTGTAAATCATTGACCATAGCAAGCATGTGAACACCGGTGCGCATGGCGGGCTTCTTCCGGTGATCTGCCTCGCCTTTGAAATGCTTGCCTTTCTTTCGACATTGATGGTTGGTCGGAAGAAATCGACGATGGCCCAGGTACACATTCTTCCTGCATTTGTCCAGGTATATACTTTCAGTGTCATCTAAACAGTGCTTGCATGCGTGGTATCCTTTGTTTGTCTGTCCTGAAAGGTTACTGAGAGCGGGCCAATCGTTGATGGTCACGAACAGCAACGCCTTAAGGTTAAATTCCTCCTGTCTGTGCTCATCCCACGTACGTACACCGTTTCTATTCCACAACTGTAAAAGTTCTTCAACTAATGGCCTTAGGTACACATCAATTTCGTTGCCGGGTTGCTTAGGGCCTTGGATGAGAACTGGCATCATAATGAACTTCCGCTTCATGCACATCCAAGGAGGAAGGTTATACATACATAGAGTCACGGGCCAGGTGCTGTGATTGCTGCTCTACTCCCCGAAAGGATTAATGCCATCCGCTCTTAAAGCAAACCATACATTCCTTGGGTCCTTTGCAAACTCATCCCAGTACTTTCTCTCGATTTTTCTCCACTGCGACCCGTCAGCGGGTGCTCTCAACTACCCATCTTTCTTTCGGTTCTCACTGTGCCATCGCATCAACTTGGCATGCTCTTCGTTTCTGAACAGACATTTCAATCGTGGTATTATAGGAGCATACCACATCACCTTCGCAGGAACCCTCTTCCTGAGGGGCTCGCCGTCAACATCACCAGGGTCATCTCGTCTGATCTTATACCGCAACGCACCGCATACCGGGCATGCGTTCAGATCCTTGTATGCACCGCGGTAGAGGATGCAGTCATTAGGGCATGCATGTATCTTCTCCACCTCCAATCCTAGAGGGCATACGACCTTCTTTGCTGCGTATGTACTGTCGGGCAATTCGTTATCGTTTGGAAGCTTCTTCTTCAATATTTTCAGTAGCTTCTCAAATCCTTTGTCAGCCACAGCATTCTCTGCCTTCCACTGCAGCAATTCCAGTACGGTACCGAGCTTTGTGTTGCCATCTTCGCAATTGGGGTATAACCCTTTTTTGTGATCCTCTAACATGCGATCGAACTTCAGCTTCTCCTTTTGACTAATGCATTGCGTCCTTGCATCGACAATGACCCGGCGGAGATCATCATCATCGGGCACATCGTCTGGTTCCTCTTGATCTTCAGCAGCTTCACCCGTGGTAGCATCATTGGGCACATCGTCTGGTTCCTCTTGATCTTCACCAGCTCCCCCCGTTGCAGCATCACCGTATTCAGGGGGCACATAGTTGTCATCGTACTCTTCTTCTTCGCCGTCTTCCATCATAACCCCTATTTCTCCGTGCCTCGTCCAAACATTATAGTGTGGCATGAAACCCTTGTAAAGCAGGTGGGAGTGAAGGATTTTCTGGTTAGAGTAAGACCTCGTATTCCCACATTCAGTGCATGGACAACACATAAAACCATTTTGCTTGTTTGCCTCAGCCGCATCGAGAAACTCATGCACGCCCTTAATGTACTCGCGGGTGTGTCTGTCACCGTACATCCATTGCTGGTTCATCTGCGTGCATTATATATAATTAAGTGTCCAAATTAATAGAAGTTCATCATCACATTAAAACCAAAGTGCATACATAGTTCTCATCTAACAACATATAGCTCTCCAGAGCATCTAATTAATTAAACCATACATTGAAACTATGTAAAACATTTCAATGCGAAAACAAATGCGATCATAATCGCAACCAAGGTAACAATTGATCCAACGGCATAATGATACCAAGCCTCGGTATGAATGGCATATTTTCTAATCTTTCTAATCTTCAAGCGCATTGCATCCATCTTGATCTTGTGATCATCGACGACATCCGCAACATGCAACTCCAATATCATCTTCTCCTCCTCATTTTTTTATTTTTTCCTTCAACAAATTGTTTTCTTCTTCAACTAAATTTAACCTCTCGACAATAGGGTTGGTTGGCATTTCCGATTCACATACATCCTAGATAAATAAAATCTATGTCACGTTGGTCGGCATAATTTTCATAAACAATAAATGAACCAATAGTTATGAAGATAATATACATACCAAATCCGAATCATAGACAGGACGAGGGCCGACGGGGGCGGATACCAAAACCATCGCACTATATAAGATGCAATAATAAATGTAAGAAAATGATACAAGTAGACAAGTAAGAATATTTTTCCTTTCAGAAAGAAGATAAGAACAAGAGGCTCACCACGGTGGTGTCGGTGATGAGATCAGCGCGGGTGATCGACGGCGGTGAAGACGGGGACGGGGCGTGACGGACCGCTAAATCTAGACAAATCTCGAGGAAAATGGAGCTTGGAGGTCGAGCTTCAAGAGGAGAAAGTTTAAGTAGTGTGGCTCAGGCATTCCATCGAACACCTCATGTGCATAGGAGGTGAGCCAGAGCACCACAAACCCCTCCCCTCGCCGGCCAGAGAAAAACAGAGCACTGGAGTGCTCTGCTCGCGGGCGAGGGTATATAGGCACCTCATTGGTCCCGGTTTGTGGCAAGAACCGGGACTAAAGGGAAGCCTTTGGTCCCGGTTCAGGCCACCAACCGGGACCAATGGTGGTGGGCCAGGAGCGAGGCCCATTGGTCCCGGTTCGTCCCACCAACCGGGACCAAAAGGTCCAGACGAACCGGGACCAATGGCCCACGTGGCCCGGCCGGCCCCCTGGGCTCACGAACCGGGACCAATGCCCACATTTGTCCCGGTTCTACACTGAACCGGGACTAATGGGTTGAGCCGGCCTGGACCATAGCCCTGTTTTCTACTAGTGCTCTCTGCACGGTATTCCTCAAGTGATATCTTCAGACCATGGCAGCATCTTTACCTCCAAGTTTTGGGATTCTTTTCAGAAGGCCATGGGCACCAACATCCGCTTCAGCACAGCTTTCCATCCGCAAACTAGCGGTCAAGTCGAGCGTGTCAACCAGATTCTTGAAGATATGCTTAGGGCTTGTGTGATCTCCTTCGGCATGAAGTGGGAGGATTGTCTTCCTTATGCTGAATTCTCCTACAACAACAGTTTTCAAGCAAGTTCGGGCAATGCCCCTTTTGAAATTCTGTATGGCAGGAAGTGCCGTACCCCTCTCAACTGGTCTGAAACCGGTGAACGTCAGCTTCTCGGAAATGACTTAATCATAGAGGCAGAGGAGATGTGCAAAGTCATTCGAGATAACCTCAAAGCAGCCCAATCCCGCCAGAAGAGCTACTATGATAGTAAGCACCGTGATTTGGCTTTCGAGATCGGAGATCATGTTTACCTCCGCGTCTCTCCAATGAAAGGTACTCATCGCTTCGGTATCAAAGGGAAGCTTGCCCCCAGATACGTGGGACCTTTCAAGATTGTCAGCAAGAGAGGCGACCTCGCCTATCAACTCGAGCTTCCTTCAAACTTTGCAAATGTTCATGACGTGTTCCATGTCTCTCAGCTCCGAAAGTGCTTCAAGACTCCTGACCGCACCGTCAACTTCGAGGACATTGAGCTCCAAGAATATCTCTCTTATCGTGAGCACCCCGTTGCTATTCTTGAAGAGACTGAACGCAAGACTCGCAACAAGTCAACCAAATTCCTCAAAGTCAAGTGGTCACACCATTCCGATCGTGAAGCTACCTGGGAACGCGAGGATCACCTTAGTTCTGAGTACCCGGCGTTCTTTCAGTCCTAGATCTCGGGACGAGATCCTTTCGTAATGGTGGAGTGTTGTAACACCCCGGATATGATTTACCCAATATGTACTCCAACTCTTGCCGTTTCCGGCATTAAGTTATTTTATTTTCTCGGGTTCGGGTTTTGTCTCCGTGTGTTGTTATCGTTGTCATGCATCTCATATCATGTCATCATGTGCATTGCATTTGCATACGTGTTCATCTCATGCATTCAAGCATTTCCCCCGTTGTCCGTTTTGCATTCCGGCGCTTCGTTCTCCTCCGGTGGTCATTTCTACCTTTCTTTCGTTGTGGGGATTAAACATTTCCGGATTGGACCGAGACTTGCCAAGAGGCCTTGGTTTACTACCGGTAGACCGCCTGTCAAGTTTCGTACCATTTGGACTTCGTTTGATGCTCCAACGGTTAACCGAGGGACCGAAAAGGCCTTGTGTGTGTTGCAGCCCAACACCCCTCCATTTTGGGCCAAAACCCACCAAAACCTTCTCCATCATCTAGAGCGTTCGATCATGATCGCGTGGCCGAAAACCGCACCTCATTTGGACACTCCTAGCTCCCTCTATGTCTACATATATCTCCCCCATTCGAAATCACGGGTGAAACCCTAGTCCCCCTCCTCCTCTAGCCGCCGGACAAAAATCCGGACGGCCGGACGTTGTCCCCAGGCGGGTGCCCACTTCGCCGCCGCCGCAAGGGCCCGCGAAGGCCCGAGGCCGGCCCTCCCCGGCGCCGACCGGGCCCGGACGCCCCGACCGCGCCGCCTCCCTTCTTCCCCGCGCGCGGCGCCCTTCCTCCCGACCGGCCGACGCGGCGCCATTGCCGGCCGCCGCCCGGAGCTCCTCGCCGCGCCGACGCACGTGCTGGCCGGAGTCCCTTGCCGCCTCATCTCCGGCGCCGGCCACCACCGCGGCGCTCCTCGCCGGCCCCGGCAACCCCGGCAAGCTCCCTCCTCCCTGGCCGCCTCGTCCTTCTCCGGCGTCTATAGTAGCTCCGGCGGCCGCCTCGGTTCACGCGCCCGATCTAGTTCCAGATCTGAGATTCGGTTGAACTTTGACCTAATTTTCAGTAATATTTTGCCATGTTCATTGCATCGTAACTTTGCATCCGTAGTTCCGTTTTGGGCATATAGCATATCAAAATGTTCGCCTCAGAGAGTACATCATTTCATCTCATTGCATCATTTTCATTTGAGTTCATCTTGATGCCCGAAATGCTGTTAGAAGAAGGCTATTTGAGATAATTGTCAGATCTGCTGCTCCAATTAGATATTTGTCATTTTTGCCATGATTATTGTGTGCATGATATGCCCCTGAGCTCTTCATGAGTTTTGTTATATATTTTGCCATCTATCTAGAGGTGCAACCCATGTATTTTTGTGATGTGTGTGGTGACTAGCACAAGCTTGCAAAGTGGAGCATTCGTTAATGCTGATTTCAGGGACTTAGCATTTCCACTAAGTCCTTGGCCTGTTTATCTCATATGGCCATATGTTCATGTTGTTTCCTAGTGATCCGTGCCTCTTTTGAGGATGATCAGTAAGGATGTTTTGTTAATATTGTAGTGCTCTATCCATCCTTGTCTTTGTTTGCAATTATGGAGCACCCTAGCTTGAGTCAATCGAGTTCTACTTTTGTCATTTCGTGAATCTGGGCAGATTGTCTACTTGTTAGCAATTTTGCCGAGGATGTTGTAGTTGATCCGTGCATGCTATGTTATTGTTCTTGCCATGTCTAGCTTGTATTTTGTGTATTCTTGATGGGTGCATACTTAGATTGTCATGACTTGCTCTGTAGTGAGTGCATCGAGCTCGTAAACATGCCTACTTGATATCTGTTTCAGCATGCTCCAGTTTTCACTAAGTCTGAGAATTGATTATGTTTTTGCCATGTTCACCTGCTTGCAAATGTATTTTCTGATCCCTTTTGGCTCAAGGTCACTAAGGGACTTTTGTTAAGCTCTTTGAGTAGCTCCATTCCATGCTTTACTTTGCCATGTTCAGGTCCTGTAGTATATTGTTTTCATGCTCCAAAGAGTGCTATCTGATCTGAAATTCCAGACAAGTGTTAATTTCACTAAGTCTGAGATCTGTTTACCAAATGCATTTTTGCCATGCTTGTTTGAACCTGTTAATGGATGAATTGGTCGTAGCTCAGTGCTAGACTTTTGTTAAGCATCATGTATGTATCCCTGCCATGTATTTTTTGTCTTGTTTGGGTGCTGTAGCATGTTCATCTTGTTGCATTTAGGTGGCTACTTGCTGTAAATCGCAGAACGTGGTCATATTTGAATCGCTCGTCATTTCCAAACCGTAACTCCGATTCCGGTGTTCTTTATATCGTTTTCAAGCGATTTCATCTCATGTTTCCATTGGCACACTTGGATTTCCAAGTTGAGGCCAGGTTCATGCATTCCTTGTCAAATCTTGCATATGCATCACATATTGGATCCCGCATAGCATACCATCTTTGCATCATGTTGTTTGAGTTTGCACGTAGTTGATTGTGTCCTTATTGTTTGTTTGTCTTGTTTGGGTAGAGCCGAGAGACGAGTTCTCTAACGAGGAGCCCGTTGAGTTTTCTTTCGAGGATCCAGTCAACTCTGACAACTTTGCAGGCAAGATGATCATACCCTCGAAATCACTACTATCTTTGCTTTGCTAGATGCTCGCTCTTTTGCCATGCCTATGCTACGATGCCTACCACTTTCTTATCATGCCTCCCAAATTGCCATGTCAAACCTCTAACCCACCATGTCCTAGCAAACCGTTGATTGGCTATGTTACCGCTTTGCTCAGCCCCTCTTCTAGCGTTGCTAGTTGCAGGTGAAGATTGGAGACCGTTCCTTGTTGGAACATTATTTACTTGTTGGGATATCATTATATTGCCTTGTTATCTTAATGCATCTATATACTTGGTAAAGGGTGGAAGGCTCGGCCTCTCGCCTAGTGTTTTGTTCCACTCTTGCCACCCTAGTTTTCGTCATATCGGTGTTATGTTCCCGGATTTTGCGTTCCTTACGCGGTTGGGTGATAATGGGAACCCCTTGATAGTTCGCCTTGATTAAAGCTTTTCCAGCAATGCCCAACCTTGGTTTTACCATTTGCCACCTAGCCTCTTTTCCCTTGGGTTTCTGGAGCCCGAGGGTCATCTTATTTTAAACCCCCCCGGGCCAGTGCTCCTCTGAGTGTTGGTCCCACCGAGCGATGTCCGGGGCTACCAGGGGCAACTCTGGGCTGGCCTACCCGATGTCTGGCTCATCTGAGTGTGCCCTGAGAACGAGATATGTGCAGCTCCTATCGGGATTTGTCGGCACATTCGGGCGGTGTTGCTGGATTTGTTTTAACTTGTCGAAGTGTCTTGTAGAACCGGGATAGCGAGTCTGATCGGAATGTCTCGGGAGAAGGTCTATTCCTTCGTTGACCGTGAGAGCTTGTCATGGGCTAAGTTGGGACTCCCCTGCAGGGATTTGAACTTTCGAAAGCCGTGCCCGCGGTTATGGGCAGGTGGGAATTTATTAATGTCCAGTTATAGACAATTTGAACCTTAACTTAATTAAAATGAATCAACCGTGTGAGTTACCGTGATGGTATCTTTTTGGCGGAGTCCAAGAAGTGAACACGGTGTTGGAGTAGTGCTTGCCGCAGGATGCCCTCTAGTTACTCGTTTGCGCTTTGCCTCCTCTTCTCGCTCTCTTTTGCGAACAGGATAGCCACCATATATGCTAGTCGCTTGCTGCAGCTCCACATATTTTCCTTGCCTTACCTATTAAGCTTAAATAGTCTTGATCACGAGGGTGCGAGATTGCTGAGTCCCTGTGGCTCACATATTACTTCCAAACCAGATGCAGGGCCAGATGACTCCGTTCCAGATGACGCGCTTGAGCTCAAGTGGGAGTTCGACGAGGACTCACGCCGTTACTACGTGTCTTTCCCTGATGATCAGTAGTGGTGCCCAGTTGGGGTGATCGGGACCGTGTCGCATGTTGGGTTATCTTTTATTTTGGCGCCGTAGTCGGGCCATGAATGTTTGAATTTTGTAATGCTATTTATGTACTTTGATTGACGTGGCGAGTGTAAGCCAACTATGTATCTCCCCTTTTATTATCTATATTACATGGGATGTTGTGATGATTGCCTAACTTGCGACATTGCTTTCAATGCGGTTATGTCTCTAAGTCGTGCCTCGACACGTGGGAGCTATAGCCGCATCGAGGGCGTTACAAGTTGGTAATCAGAGCCTTCCCCGACCTTAGGAGCCCCATTGCTTGATCGTTTTTAGCGGCCGAGTTGAGTCTAGAAAAATGTTTTGAGTCATTTAGGAATTATATATCGGAGAGTTTAGGAATTCTTTTACTTCCCAGTCTCATCATCGCTCTGGTAAGGCATCCTGACGTAGAGTTTTGACTCTTCTCTTCTCAAATTTCACTAAAAAAAATTTAGGATCACGCGGGTATCTTGGAATCGTTCCGATGGTTTTGTGACGAGAACATTGTTCTTGGTGCTTCCTGTCTTTAGGGGTTGTGGCAGTGTCCCGGGGAGTTGAGCTCCGAGGTGTTGTCGTCACAATTTTATCGTTGCAGTTCTGGAATACCTGAGTTTAGTACGCCGACATCGAAAATCTCTTTTATGCAGTTCGTTGGTGAGATAACCTCGACGCCACCCAGTACTGGGGCGGGAGTTCGGGAGTATCGCCATAACTTGTATAACGGATGCTTTTCGAAGGTTGAGGTAGATGGTTTCCGAAGTTTTTCTCGGTTATGTGTTGAAGGATGGATACAGCTGGATGTAGGATTTGCTAGAGTTGGGTGAGATATTATGCTTCCCTTGTATCCCCAACACCTGATTGCATAACCGGAAAGGTTCGGGAGTTTCATAGGTGGGAATTCAAGTAGCTCTAGTTCTTCTTCCACGGATATTTGGTTTGAGATTGGGATTTCTTACCGAGTATTCGTTCTTGATCCGTACCTTGTTGATTTATTTCTCTACCTAAATTCTAAGTGGCTTCTCAATTTATGGATATGTGACCATTTCAAGCGGAATGCATTCGTTCTTATGTTCGGATGTGAAGACTATATGTTGCAATTTCATCCCGTTTGATTCAGCTTCATTTTATCTGTCAATGTGCTAATGGTTGTCACCCTCTTCAGGATGGCTCCCGCTAAGAGCACCAATAAGAATTAGAATCAAGATCCGCCACCACCTCCTCCTCCTCCGGAGGCATGGCAAGCTGTGATGGCCGCAACCAATGCAAACACACAGTTGATCATGCAAATTCTTCAAGAGCGCAATCAAGCGAACCAAGGCAACCAAGGCAACAATCAGAATCACTTTGCTACACTCAACCAGTTTCTTGCTAACGGGCCAAAGACTTTCAGCAATTGTGTTGAGGCAACTGATGCTGACGATTGGCTCGTGGATCTGTGCAAGCATTTCGAGTGCAGTAACGTCAGGCCTGAGGACTTCGTCAAGTTCGCTTCCTTCCAACTCAAAGACCAAGCCGCAGAATGGTTCTAGCAGTACAAGGATTCCAGAGGAGGCCGTGTTATTACCTGGGATGAATTCCGTCAAGATTTCGAAGCTCATCATATTCCTCAGAGCGTGGTTGAAAGCAAGCGTGAGGAATTCCGCAACCTGAAGCAAGGCTCTTTGTCTGTCTATGACTACAACAAGTTGTTTCAGAAGCTCGCCCGCTTTGCTAAGCAGGACGTCCCTGATGAGAAGAGCATGATATACCAGTTCAAGGGTGGTCTCAGAGAAGAAATCCAGCTAGCTCTTGTTCTCTTTGAGCCCTTGAGGTACGATGAGTTCTACAACATGGCATTGAAGCAAGAGGCTGCTCAACTGAGGTGTCATGCTTCCAAGAAGTGAGTCAGAGATGCTACTCCTTCTTCCTCTACTCAAGTGGCCAAGCAGCAGAAGTATTGGCTTCCTCCTCCTCCGTTCCGTCAGCCGTATCAGCAGAAGAGAAAAGGTGGCAGTGGATCTTCCCCCCCCCCCAACCCCGGCTTTTAGAACAAGACTTCGTCTCAAGCTCCAAGATCAAGTGCTCCGTACCACCGTTCGCTTTAATAGGTCACGTGCAACAAGTGCCAACAGAAGGGTCACTATGCCAACAAATACTTCAATCAGAGGCGTCTCCCTCCTCCTCCTCCTGTGAGATCGGCAAGTACATCTATGGTCAAGCATAACACCAAGTCCGCCAAGGTCAACTTGATGAATGCAGCTCAGGCAGAGGACTCCTCAGATGTCATCATGGGTAACCTTCATGTTAACGATGTTGCTGCAAAAGTTCTTTTCGACACTGGTGCATCGCATTGTTTCATCTCGAGACCATTTGTTTCTAAGCATGAGTTGCCTTTACAAGATTTGCCTAGACAGTTATCTGTTGTTTCTCCGGGTAAATTCATGAATGCAAGCGCTATGGCCCTGGATGTTACTATCACGTTGGGTGATTACAAGTTTCTTTCTTCTCTGGTGGTTCTTGGTAACTCGGATATTGATCTTATTCTCGGAATGGATTGGCTTTCTAAGCACAAGGCGCATCTTGATTGTGCAGCCAGGCAGATTCAATTGACTCATTTGTCTGAGGATGTAATTGTCTTTGCCGCTCGTGATGATACCATCCGTCTGTTTTCTCTCAATGAAAAGGGTGAACTGGATGCTATCTCGCAAATCCCAGTCGTTTGCGAATATCAAGACGTCTTTCCAGAAGAGCTTCCAGGAATGCCTCCGCACCGGCCAGTTGAATTCGTCATCGATCTTGAGCCTGGCACGGAACCAGTGTGCAAGCGTCCTTACAAGCTCGGACCTGAAGAGTTGAAGGAGCTGAAGAAGCAACTCGATATTCAAGAGAGAATGGGTCTCATCCGGCCTAGTTCTTCTCCATGGGGTTGTGGTGTTCTTTTTGTGAAGACGAAGGATGGAACGGACCGACTTTGTGTTGATTACCGTCCATTGAACAAGAAGACCATCAAGAACAAATACCCACTTCCCAACATCAACGAGCTGTTCGAACAACTCAAAGGTGCCCAAGTATTCTCCAAGCTTGATCTCCGTATGGGTTATCATCAGATTCGAATCTGTGAGCAAGATATTCCCAAGACGGCTTTCAGGACAAGCTATGGTTCATATGAATACACTGTCATGTCTTTTGGCCTCGTCAACGCTCCTCCGACTTTCTCTCGCATGATGAACTTCATCTTCAACGCCTACACCAATGACTTCGTTTTGGTCTATCTCGACGACATTCTGGTTTTCTCGAAGAACAAAGAAGATCATGCCAAGCACTTGCGTTTGGTGCTCGATAAGCTCAGAGAACACCAGTTCTACGCCAAGTTCTCCAAGTGCGAATTTTGGCTCGATGAGGTTCTTTATCTTGGTCATATCATCTCTGCCAAGGGCATTGCGGTGAATCCTGAGAAGGTGTCTGCAATTGTGAATTGGGAACCTCCTCAGAATGTGAAGCAACTCCGTAGCTTCCTCGGTCTCGCAAGCTACTGCCGAAGATTCGTTGAAAACTTTTCTAAGATCGCGAAGCCTCTCTCAAATCTTCTCCAGAAGCACGTCAAGTACGTTTGCTCTCCGGAGTGTGACATTGCTTTCAACACTTCGAAAGAGAAATTGGTTACCGCTCCAGTTCTGACTCCGCCTGATGAATCCAAGCCGTACGAGGTCTTTTGTGATGCCTCTCACCAAGGTCTTGGCGCAGTGTTGATGCAAGAGAAGAAAGTTGTGGTTTATACCTCTCGCCAGTTGAAGCCCAATGAGAAGAACTACCCCACTCATGATCTCGAGTTGGCGGCAGTTGTGCATGCTCTTTTGACTTGGAGACATCTCTTATTGGGAAGAAAAGTGGACATCTTCACTGACCACAAGAGTCTCAAGTACATCTTCACTCAGCCTAATCTCAACCTCAGGCAGACTCGATGGGTCGAAATGATTCAAGAGTATAATCTGAGTATCGAGTATACTCCAGGCAAGGCCAATGTGATTGCTGACGCGTTGAGCAGGAAGGCTTATTGCAACAGTCTTATTCTCAAGCCTTATCAACCCGAGCTTTGTGAAGCTTTCCACAAGCTTAATCTGCAAGTTGTTCCTCAAGGTTTCCTCGCCAACCTTCAAGTCTCTCCTACCTTGGAAGACCAGATTCGCCAAGCTCAGCTTCTTGATGCTATGGTGAAAAAGGTGAAGATTGGGATTGCCAAGAGTCAACCCAAGTACAAGTGCTACCGCCTGGATGGCAAGGATACTCTCTTCTTTGAGGATCGTATTGTTGTGCCCAAAGGTGACCTCCGTAAAGTGATCATGAACGAGGCTCACAATTCTCTCCTCTCCATCCACCCTGGGAGCACGAAGATGTATCAGGACCTTAAGCAGGCTTATTGGTGGACTCGAATGAAGCGCGAGATTGCTCAGTTCGTGAATGAGTGTGATGTCTGCAGAAGAGTGAAGGCAGAACACCAAAGGCCAGCTGGTCTCCTCCAACCTCTTGCCATTCCAGAATGGAAGTTTGACCACATTGAGATGGACTTCGTGACTGGGTTTCCAAAGTCCAAACGTGGCAATGATGCTATATTCGTTGTCATCGACAAACTCACTAAAGTGGCTCACTTTCTGCCTATCAAAGAGTCGATCACTGCAGCTCAATTGGCGGAACTCTATACCTCTCGAATTGTCTCTCTGCACGGTATTCCTCAAGTGATATCTTCAGACCATGGCAGCATCTTTACCTCCAAGTTTTGGGATTCTTTTCAGAAGGCCATGGGCACCAACATCCGCTTCAGCACAGCTTTCCATCCGCAAACTAGCGGTCAAGTCGAGCGTGTCAACCAGATTCTTGAAGATATGCTTAGGGCTTGTGTGATCTCCTTCGGCATGAACTGGGAGGATTGTCTTCCTTATGCTGAATTCTCCTACAACAACAGTTTTCAAGCAAGTTCGGGCAAGGCCCCTTTTGAAATTCTGTATGGCAGGAAGTGCCGTACCCCTCTCAACTGGTCTGAAACCGGTGAACGTCAGCTTCTCGGAAATGACTTAATCATAGAGGCAGAGGAGATGTGCAAAGTCATTCGAGATAACCTCAAAGCAGCCCAATCCCGCCAGAAGAGCTACTATGATAGTAAGCACCGTGATTTGGCTTTCGAGATCGGAGATCATGTTTACCTCCGCGTCTCTCCAATGAAAGGTACTCATCGCTTCGGTATCAAAGGGAAGCTTGCCCCCAGATACGTGGGACCTTTCAAGATTGTCAGCAAGAGAGGCGACCTCGCCTATCAACTCGAGCTTCCTTCAAACTTTGCAAATGTTCATGACGTGTTCCATGTCTCTCAGCTCCGAAAGTGCTTCAAGGACTCCTGACCGCACCGTCAACTTCGAGGACATTGAGCTCCAAGAAGATCTTATCGTGAGCACCCAGTTGCTATTCTTGAAGAGACTGAAGCAAGACTCGCAACAAGTCAATCAAATTCCTCAAAGTCAAGTGGTCACACCATTCCGACCGTGAAGCCACCTGGGAACGCGAGGATCACCTCCGTTCTGAGTACCCGGCGTTCTTTCAGTCCTAGATCTCAGGACGAGATCCTTTTAGTGGTGGAGTGTTGTAACACCCCAGATATGATTTACCTAATATGTAATCCAACTCTTGCCGTTTCCGGCGTAAGTTATTTTATTTTCTCGGGTTCGGGTTTTTGTCTCCATGTGTTGTTGTTGTTGTCATGCATCTCATATCATGTCATCATGTGCATTGCATTTGCATACGTGTTCATCTCATGCATCTGAGCATTTTCCCCGTTGTCCGTTTTGCATTCCGGCGCTTCGTTCTCCTCCGGTGGTCATTTCTATCTTCTTTCGTGTGTGGGGGTTAAACATTTCTGGATTGGACCGAGACTTGCCAAGCGGCCTTGGTTTACTACCGGTAGACCGCCTGTCAAGTTTCGTACCATTTGGACTTCGTTTGATACTCCAACGGTTAACCGAGGGACCGAAAAGGCCTCGTGTGTGTTGCAGCCCAACACCCCTCCAATTTGGCCCAAAACCCACCAAAACCTTCCATCATCTAGAGCGTTCGATTCACGATCGCGTGGCCGAAAACCGCACCTCATTTGGACTCTCCTAGCTCCCTCTACTATATATAGACCTCCTCGAAATCCGGATCCCCTCTTCAACCCTAGCCCTCGCTCTCCACCGCCGGACTGTCCGAGCCTAGCCGGACACGTCGCCGCCCGCCGCGCCCAATCGCGCACGCAGTGGCGCCGCACGCCCCACATCGCGTCCCGCCGCCGGCCCGCTCGGCCGGGAGGGCCCGAGGCCTTCTCCAGCGCCGCGGGTCTCTGCCCGGGCGTGAGCCGCCTCGCGTCGCCACGCGCCTCGCGGGGTCGCCCGCCGGAGACCTCAGTCCGGTGAGCCGCGCTCGTCCGCCCGCGCGCTCCTGTCGCCGGTGGCCGCGCCGCCGACGCCGCCCTCCGCCGCCGCCTCGCGTCCATCTCGGCGCAAGTCCCTGGCGACCTGTCACTCCGGCGAACGAAATCCCCAACGAACCTCGTATCCGTGTCGGTCCGATCTGGATATGGAATTGTTCGTGACTTTTTGCCCCGAAACCCTAATATTTTGCCCTTAGTTCATCGCTCGTACTGCATCCGTAGCTCGTTTTGGCATATAGCATATCAAAATGTTCGTCTCAGAGAGCACATCATTTCATCTCATTGCATCATTTCATTTGAGTTCATCTTGATGCCCGAAATGCTGTTGGAAGAAGCTATTTGAGATAATTGTCAGATCTGCTGCTCCAATTAGATATTTGTCATTTTTGCCATGATTATTGTGTGCATGATATGCCCCTGAGCTCTACATAGTTTTGTTAATGTTTTGCCATCTTTCCAGAGGTGCAACCCATGTATTTTTGTGATGTGTGTGGTGACTAGCACAAGCTTGCAAAGTGGCACTTGTAATGCTGATTTCAGGGACTTAGCATTTCCACTAAGTCCTTGAGCTGTTTATCTCATGTGCCATATGTTCATGTTGTTTCCTAGTGATCCGTGCCTCTTTTGAGGATGATCAGTAAGGATGTTTTGTTAATCTTGTAGTGCTCTATCCATCCATGTCTTTTTTGCAATTATGGAGCACCCTAGCTTGAGTCAATCGAGCTCTACTTTTGCTATTTCGTGAATCTGGGCAGATTGTCTACTTGTTAGCGATTTTGCCGAGGATGTTGTAGTTGATCCGTGCATGCTATGTTATTGTTCTTGCCATGTCTAGCTTGTATATGTGTATTCTTGATGGGTGTATGCTTAGATTGTCATGCTTGCTCTGTAGTGAGTGCATCGAGCTCGTAAATGCTACTTGATATCTGATTTGCATGCTCCAGTTTTTCACTAAGTCTGTGATCTGATTATGTTTTTGCCATGTTCACATGCTTGCAATTGTATTTTCTGATCCCTTTTGGCTCAAGGTCACTAAGGGACTTTTGTTAAGCTCTTTGAGTAGCTCCATGCCATGCTTTACTTTGCCATGTTCAGGCCCTGTAGCATATAGTTTTCATGCTCCAAAGTGTGCTATCTGATCTGAAATTCCAGACAAGTGTTAATTTCACTAAGTCTGAAATGTTTACCAATTGCACTTTTGCCATGCTTGTTTGAACCTGTTAATGGATGAATTGGCCGTAGCTCAGTGTTCTTTTGTTAAGCATCATGAATGGATCCCTGCCATGTATTTTGTTGCCATGTTTGGGTGCTGTAGCATGTTTAACTTGTTGCATTTAGATGGCTACTTGCTGTATATCGCAGACCGGTGCCATATTTGAATTGCTTGCCATTTCCAAACCGTATCCGATTCCGGTGTCTTTATATCGTTTTCAAGCGAAATCATCTCACCTTTCCAGTGGCACACTTGGATTTCCAAGTTGAGGCCAGGTTCATTCATTCCTTCAAATCTTGCATTATATCCTGCATAGCATATCTTCATTGCATCATTATTGTTGATCCTTGCACGTGGTTGATTGTGTCCTTGTTGCTTGTTTGTCTTGTTTGGGTAGAGCCGGGAGACGAGTTCGCTAACGAGGAGCCAGTTGAGTTTGCTTTCGAGGATCCAGTCAACTCTGACAACTTTGCAGGCAAGATGATCATACCCTCGAAATCACTTCTATCTTTGCTTTGCTAGATGCTCGCTCTTTTGCTATGCCTATGCTACGATGCCTACCACTTGCTTATCATGCCTCCCAAATTGCCATGTCAAACCTCTAACCCACCATGTCCTAGCAAACCGTTGATTGGCTATGTTACCGCTTTGCTCAGCCCCTCTTCTAGCGTTGCTAGTTGCAGGTGAAGATTGGAGACCGTTCCTTGTTGGAACATTATTTACTTGTTGGGATATCATTATATTGCCTTGTTATCTTAATGCATCTATATACTTGGTAAAGGGTGGAAGGCTCGGCCTCTCGCCTAGTGTTTTGTTCCACTCTTGCCACCCTAGTTTTCGTCATATCGGTGTTATGTTCCCAGATTTTGCGTTCCTTACGCGGTTGGGTGATAATGGGAACCCCTTGATAGTTCGCCTTGATTAAAGCTTTTCCAGCAATGCCCAACCTTGGTTTTACCATTTGCCACCTAGCCTCTTTTCCCTTGGGTTTCCGGAGCCCAAGGGTCATCTTATTTTAAACCCCCCCGGGCCAGTGCTCCTCTGAGTGTTGGTCCCACCGAGCGATGTCCGGGGCTACCAGGGGCAACTCTGGGCTGGCCTACCCGACATCTGGCTCATCTGAGTGTGCCCTGAGAACGAGATATGTGCAACTCCTATCGGTATTTGTCGGCACATTCAGGCGGTGTTGCTGGATTTGTTTTAACTTGTCGAAGTGTCTTGTAGAACCGAGATAGCGAGTCTGATCGGAATGTCTCAGGAGAAGGTCTATTCCTTCGTTGACCGTGAGAGCTTGTCATGGGCTAAGTTGGGACTCCCCTGCAGGGATTTGAACTTTCGAAAGCCGTGCCCGCGGTTATGGGCAGATGGGAATTTGTTAATGTCCGGTTGTAGACAATTTGAACCTTAACTTAATTAAAATGAATCAACCGTGTGAGTTACCGTGATGGTCTCTTCTCGGCGGAGTCCGGGAAGTGAACATGGTGTTGGAGTAGTGCTTGCCGCAGGATGCCCTCTAGTTACTCGTTCGCGCTTTGCCTCCTCTTCTCGCTCTCTTTTGCGAACAGGATAGCCACCATATATGCTAGTCGCTTGCTGCAGCTCCACATATTTTCCTTGCCTTACCTATTAAGCTTAAATAGTCTTGATCGCGAGGGTGCGAGATTGCTGAGTCCCTGTGGCTCACAGATTACTTCCAAACCAGATGCAGGGCCAGATGACTCCGTTCCAGATGACGCGCTTGAGCTCAAGTGGGAGTTCGACGAGGACTCACGCCGTTACTACGTGTCTTTCCCTGATGATCAGTAGTGATGCCCAGTTGGGGTGATCGGGACCGTGTCGCATGTTGGGTTATCTTTTATTTTGGCGCCGTAGTCGGGCCATGAGTGTTTGAATGTTGTAATGCTATTTATGTACTTTGATTAACGTGGCGAGTGTAAGCCAACTATGTATCTCCCCTTTTATTATCTATATTACATGGGATGTTGTGATGATTGCCTAACTTGCGACATTGCTTTCAATGCGGTTATGTCTCTAAGTCGTGCCTCGACATGTGGGAGCTATAGCCGCATCGAGGGTGTTACAGAACCCGCCTTGCAATGCCGAAGACAATAATGCGCCAGACTCATCGTCATTGAAGCCTGGTTCAGGGGCTACCGAGGGAGTCCTAGATTAGGGGGTCTCCGGACAGCCGGACTATCTCCATTAGCCGGACTGTTAGACTATGAAGATACAAGATTGAAGACTTCGTCTCGTGTCCGGATGGGACTCTACTTGGCGTGGAAGGCAAGCTAGGCAATACGTATATGGATATTTCCTCCTTTGAAACCGACCTTGTGTAACCCTAACCCTCTCCGGTGTCTATATAAACCGAAGGGTTTTAGTCCGTAGGACAACAATCACAACATACAATCATACCATAGGCTAGCTTCTAGGGTTTAGCCTCTCTGATCTCGTGGTAGATCTACTCTTGTACTACCCATATCATCAATATTAATCAAGCAGGACGTAGGGTTTTACCTCCATCAAGAGGGCCCGAACCTGGGTAAAACATCGTGTCCCCTGCCTCCTGTTACCATCCGGCCTAGACGCACAGTTCGGGACCCCCTACCCGAGATCCGCCAGTTTTGACACCGACAGTTGTCCTTGAATATTACCTTGGGTGCCTTGGGCATCTCCAAGCTTAGTCTCTTACCACTCCTTATTCCATAGTCCATCGAATCCTTACCCAAAACTTGAAAACTTCACAACACAAAACTTAACAGAAAACTCGTAAGCTCCGTTAGTATAAGAAAATAAATCACTACTTCAAGGTACTGTAATGAACTCATTCTTTATTTATATTGGTGTTAAACCTACTGTATTCCAACTTCTCTATGGTTTATAAACTATTTTACTAGCCATAGATTCATCAAAATAAGTAAACAACACAATGAAGACAGAATCTGTCAAAAACAGAACAGTCTGTAGTAATATGGATCAAACATATACTTATGGAACTCATAAAATTCTCAAATAAATTTCTGGACCTGAGGAATTTATCTATTAATCATCTGCAAAAATAATTAACTAAATATCCCTCTCCAAATAAAAATGGCAGCAGTTCTCGTGAGCGCTAAATTTTCTGTTTTTGACAGCATGATCAACAAGACTCTCCCCAAGTCTTCCCAAAGGTTCTACTTGGCACAAACACTAATTAAAAGCATAAAACCACATCTAAGCAGAGTCTAGATGAATTATTTATTACTAAACAGGAACAAAAATCAAGGGACAAAAATAAAATTGGGTTGCCTCCCAACAAGCGCTATCGTTTAATGCCCCTAGCTAGGCATGATGATTTCAACGATGCTCACGTAAAGGATAAGAATTGAAACATAAAGAGGCCATCATGAAGAATATGACTAGCACATTTAAGTCTAACATGCTTCCTATGCATAGGGATTTTGTGAGCAAACAACTTATGAGAACAATAATCAACTTGCATAGGAAGGTAAAACAAGCATAACTTCAAAACTTTAAGCACATAGAGAGGAAACCTGATATTATTGCAATTCCTACAAGCATACATTCCTCCCTCATAATAATTTTCAGAAGCATCATGAATGAATTTTCAACAATATAACTATCACATAAAGCATTCTTCTCATGATCTAGAAGCATAGAAAATTTACTACTCTCCACATAAGCAAAATTCTTCTGTTGAATAGTAGTGGGAGCAAACTCAACAAGTAACTATCATGGGATTGAAAATTTAAATCAAGATGACAAGTTTCATTGTTATCATTATTCTTTAAAGCATACGTGTCATCACAATAATCATGATAGGTAGGAGGCATGCTTTCATCATAATAAATTTGCTCATCAAAACTTGGGGGACAAAAACTATCATCTTCATCAAACATAGCTTCCCCAAGCTTTTGGATTTGCATATCATTAGCATCATGGATATTCAAGGAATTCATACTAACAACATTGCAATCATGCTCATCAATCAAATATTTAGTGCCAAACATTTTATAGATTTCTTCTTCTAGCACTTGAGCACAATTATCCTTTCCATCATACTCACGAAAGATATTAAAAAGGTGAAGCGCATGAGACAAACTCAATTCCATTTTTTATAGTTTTATTTTATAGACTAAACTAGTGATAAAACAAGAAACTAAAAGACTCGATTGCAAGATCTAAATATATACCTTCAAGCGCTAACCTCCCCGGCAACGGCGCCAGAAAAGAGCTTGATGTCTACTACACAACCTTCTTCTTGTAGACGTTGTTGGGCCTGCAAGTGCACAGGTTTGTAGGACAATAGCAAATTTCCCTCAAGTGAATGACCTAAGGTTTATCAATCCGTAGGAGGCGTAGGATGAAGATGGTCTCTCTCAAGCAACCCTGCAACCAAATAACAAAGAGTCTCTTGTGTCCCCAACACACCCAATACAATGGTAAATTGTATAGGTGCACTAGTTCGGTGAAGATATGGTGAAACAAGTGGTATATGGATAGTAGATAAAGGTATTTGTAATCTGAAAATATAAAAACAGCAAGGTAGCAAGTGATAAAAGTGAGCGTAAATGGTATTGCACTGTGTTGAAACAAGGCCTAGGGTTCATACTTTCGCTAGTGCAAGTTCCCTCAACGATACTAACATAATTGGATCATAAAACTATCCCTCAACATGCAACAAAGAGTCACTCCAAAGTCACTAATAGCGGAGAACGAACGAAGAGATTATGGTAGGGTATGAAACCACCTCAAAGTTATTCTTTCCAATCAATCCGTTGGGCTATTCCTATAATTGTCACAAACAGCCCTAGAGTTCGTACTAGAATAACACCTTAAGATACAAATCAACCAAAACCCTAATGTCACCTAGATACTCCAATGTCACCTCAAGTATCCGTGGGTATGATTATACGATATGCATCACACAATCTCAGATTCATCTATTCAACCAACACAAAGGACATCAAAGAGTGCCCCAAAGTTCTATCGGAGAATCACAACGAAAACGTGTGCCAACCCCTATGCATAGGTTCCCAATGTCACGAAACCCGCAAGTT
The DNA here is from genome assembly GCF_003073215.2 of Triticum urartu. Lineage (NCBI taxonomy): Eukaryota > Viridiplantae > Streptophyta > Magnoliopsida > Poales > Poaceae > Triticum > Triticum urartu. Next base: position 479,666,125 of record NC_053028.1, read on the forward strand.
GGTCACCTTAACATACATCAAGTGGCACGTGGTATCCCATTGTCACCACAGATATCCATGTCAAGACATACATCAAGTGTTCTCAAGTCTTTAAAGACTCAATCCGATAAGATTACTTCAAAGGGGAAACTCGATTCATTACAAGAGAGAAGAGGGGGAAGAAACATCATAGGATCCAAATATAATAGCAAAGCTCGCGATATATCAAGATCGTATCATCTCAAGAACACGAGAGAGAGAGAGAGATCAAACACATAGCTACTGGTACATACCCTCAGCCCCGAGGGATAACTACTCCCTCCTCGTCATGGAGAGTACCGGGATGATGAAGATGGCCACCGGAGAGGGATTGCCCCCTCCGGCAGGGTGCCGGAACGGGTCTAGATTGGTTTTCGGTGGCTACGGAGGCTTCTAGCGGCGGAACTCCCGATCTATGTTGCGTTCTGGAAGTTTTAGGTCACGTAGGTATATATGGGTGCAGGAGGTATGTTAGGGGAGCCACGGGGGCCCCACGAGGCAGGGGGCGCGCCCTAGGGGGGTGGGCGCCCCCACCCTCGTGGGCAGCTCCCGTATCTTCTGACGTGGGGTCCAAGTCCATTAGGTGTGTTTCCTTCCAAAAATAACTTCTCCAGTTGATTTCGTACCGTTTCGACTCCGTCTGATATTCCTTTTCTTCAAAACACTGAAATAGGCATAAAACAACAAATCTGGGTTGGGCCTCCGGTTAATAGGTTAGTCCCAAAAATAATATAAAAGTGGAAAATAAAGCCCAATATTGCCCAAAACAGTAGATAATATAGCATGGAGCAATCAAAAATTATAGATACGTTGGAGACGTATCAACATCACTCCTTGGTATAGATATGTTCGTGACACCATCACTGGAGGGAATTTCTTGGGAAGCCATACTTTTGATTCTTATAATGCCATGATAGATTTGTTAGGCCCACCACCTCTTTTGGCCAATTGAACTATTTTAACTTTGGAACATGTGATGCAAAGGCTTGATATTATTGAAAGTAAAATTGCCACTGTAGTGCTAATTGAAAATTTGGATAAAAAGATCCACAATCAAAATACTAAATATGGATCTAAGGTAGGAGTTACTCTGAAAAATCTTAAGGAAAAGGAACCCATAGTTACTGAAAAGATAGATCAAGATTCCACTAGAATTGATAAACTCGAAGAGATTATTACCAACTTGGGGTCCGCTTTTTCTGCCATTAAAAACACCTCAAATCCTCCTCATACCAAAGTTGCCAAATTTATCTATGTTCCTAAAAATAAGGGTGAATCTTCTAGTAAGAAAAATGAAGATCTCAAATCAATAAGTGTTCACCCCAACTTTTTAGATATTGTTAAAGAACCTTTTGCTACAAATGAATTTCTTGATTTCCTACCTAGGAGTTTGATCATTTGCAAAAAATAAAGAACCTCCTAAGGGCTATAAGTGTTCAATTGAAGAATTGCCTACCAAAGAGGACAATACCTGGATCTATTCTTGTTTTTATGCCTAGCTAGGGGCGTTAAACGATAGCGCCTGTTGGGAGGCAACCCAATTTTATTTTTGTTCCTGTTTAGTAATAAATAAATCATCTATAATCTGTTATGATTGTGTTTTTTATGTTTTAATTAGTGTTTGTACCAAATAAATCCTTTAGGATCTTCTTGGATGATTGTTATTTGATCTTGCTGGAAAAAATCAGAAAGTATGCGCTCACGAGAATAATTTTAATTTTTTACCAGAGAGTGATAAAATACTGTTTCCAACTGCAGTAGATCAATATACAAATTATTTAGGATGTCCTAATTTCTCAGGATTTTTGGAGTTACAGAAGTATTCGAAACCTACAGATTACTACAGACTGTTCTATTTTTGACAGATTCTGTTTTTCGTGTGTTGTTTGCTTATTTTGATGAATCTATGGCTAGTATCAGGGGGTATGAACCATAGAGAAGTTGTAATACAGTAGGTTTAACACCAATATAAATAAAGAATGAGTTTATTACAGTACCTTAAAGTGGTGATTTGTTTTCTTATACTAACGGAGCTCATGAGATTTTCTGTTGAGTTTTGTGTTGTGAAGTTTTCAAGTTTTTGGGTAAAGATTTGATGGATTTTGGAACAAGGAGTGGCAAGAGCCTAAGCTTGGGGATTACCAAGGCACCCCAAGGTAAAATACAAGGACAAACAAAATCCTAAGCTTGGGGATTCCCCGGAAGGCATCCCCTATTTCGTCTTCATCTATCGGTAACTTTACTTGAGGCTATATTTTTATTCACCACATGATATGTGTTTTGCTTGGAGTGTCTTATATTATTTGAGTCTTTGCTTTTTAGTTTACCACAATCATCCTTGCTGTGCACACCTTTTGGAGAGACACACATGAATCAGAATTTATTAGTATACTGTACACTTATATCTTTTGAGTTAGATAATTTTGCTCTAGTGCTTCACTTATATCTTTTTAGAGCACGGTGGTGGTTTTATTTTATAGAAATTATTGATCTCTCATGCTTCACTTATATTATTTTGAGAGTCTTTTAGAATAGCATGGTAATTTGCTTTAATTATGAAATTAGTCCTAATAGATAGGCATCCAAGATGGGTATAATAAAAACTTTCATATAGAGTGCATTAAATACTATGAGAAGTTTGATTCTTGATAGTTGTTTCGAGATATAAAGGTGGTAATATTAGAGTTGTGCTAGTTGAGTAATTGTGGAATTGAGAAATACTTGTGTTGAAGTTGGCAAGTCCCGCAGCATGCACGTATGGTAAACGTTGTGTGACGAATTTGAAGCACGGGATGTTCTTTGATTGCTTTCTTTATGCGTGGCGGTCGGGGACGAGCGATGGTCTTTTCCTACCAATCTATCCCCCTAGGAGCATGCGCGTAGTGCTTGGTTTTGATGACTTGTGGATTTTTTCAATAATTATGTGAATTCTTTATGACTAATGTTGAGTCCATGGATTATACGCACTCTCACCCTTCCATCATTGCTAGCCTCTTCGGTACTGGGCATTGCCCTTTCTCACCTTGAGAGTTGGTGCAAACTTCGCCGGTGCATCCAAGCCCCGTGATATGATTGATACGTCTCCGACGTATCTACTTTTCCAAACACTTTTGCCCTTGTTTTGGACTCTAACTTGCATGATTTGAATGGAACTAACCTGGACTAACGCTATTTTCAGCAAAATTGCCATGGTGTTATTTTTGTGCAGAAATAAAAGTTCTTGGAATGACCTGAAAATCAATGGAGAATATTTTTGGAATATATAAAAAATATTGGCGAAAGAATCAAGGCCAGGGGGCCCACACCCTGTCCACGAGGGTGGGGGGCGCGCACCCCTGCCTCGTGGGCCCCCTGAAGCTCCACCGACCTCAACTCCAACTCCATATATTCACGTTCGAGGAGAAAAAAACAGAGAGAAGGATTCATCGCGTTTTACGATACGGAGCCGCCGCTAAGCCCTAATCTCTCTCGAGAGGGCTGATCTGGAGTCCGTTCGGGGCTCCGAAGAGGGGAATCCGTCGCCATCGTCATCATCAACCTTCCTCCATCACCAATTTCATGATGCTCACTGCCGTGCGTGAGTAATTCCATCGTAGGCTTGCTGGACGGTGATGGGTTGGATGAGATTTATCATGTAATCTAGTTAGTTTTGTTAGGGTCTAGTATCCATTATGTTCTCAGATTGTTGTTGCTATGACTTTGCTATGCTTAATGCTTGTCACTAGGGCCCGAGTGCCATGATTTCAGATCTGAACCTATTATGTTTCCTTGAATATATGTGAGTTGTTGATCCTACCTTGCAAGTCTATAGTCACCTATTATGTGTTATGATCCGTTAACCCCGAAGTGACAATAATTGGGATACTTACCGGTGATGACCGTAGTTTGAGGAGTTCATGTATTCACTAAGTGTTATTGCTTTGGTCTGGTACTATATTAAAAGGAGGCCTTAATATCCCTTAGTTTCCAATAGGACCCCGCTGCCACGGGAGGGTAGGACAAAAGATGTCATGCAAGTTCTTTTCCATAAGCACGCATGACTATATTCGGAATACATGCCTACATTATATTGACGAACTGGAGCTAGTTCTGTGTCACCCTATGTTATAACTATTGCATGAGGAATCACATCCGACATAATTATCCATCACTGATCCATTGCCTACGAGCTTTTCACATATTGTTCTTCGCTTATTTACTTTTCTGTTGCTACTGTTACAATCACTATAAAACCAAAACTGCTACCGTTACTTTTGCCACCGTTACCACTACTATCATATTACTTTGCTGCAGATATTAAGTTTCCAGGTGTGGTTGAATTGACAACTCAGCTGCTAATACTTGAGAATATTCTTTGGCTCCCCTTGTGCCGAATCAATAAATTTGGGTTGAATACTCTACCCTCGAAAACTGTTGCGATCCCCTATACTTGTGGGTTATCAAGACTATTTTATGGCACCATTGCCGGGGAGCATAGCTCTATTCTTTGAGTCACTTGGGATTTATATCTATTGATCACTATGAAGAACTTGAAAGATCAAAGAACCAAAGAAATTCCCTCAACTACGAGGGGAGGTAAGGAACTGCCATCTAGCTCTGCACTTGATTCACCTTCTATTTTGAGTAAGCTTGCGACACCTACTCCTGCTATTCATTCTGATATGTCGCATGTTATTGATGATGCCACTTCTTGTTTGCATGATTCTTATGATGAAACTACTTCTATGCTTGATAATACTGTGCCACTAGGTGAATTTCTTGATGCACAACTTGCTAGGGTTAGAGAGAATGAAATTATTGAAACTGATAATATTGATGAAAGTGATGATGAAGATTCTCCCCCTAGATATTAATTGCCTGTTGTGCCTGAGGTCTATGTTATGGATGAAGAAAATGCTAGAGACTTTCTTGCTTGCAATGATAGATATGATCTTAAGAAATTATTAGCTAAGCAGAAAGAAAAATCTTTGAATGCTAGAATGAAACATGACCCTGCTTTTGCTACTTCACCTATCTTTATTACTAATAAGGATTATGATTTCTCTGTCGATCCTGAGTTAATTACCTTGGTTGAATTTGATCCTTTTTATGGCTATGAATCTGAAACTATTGTGGCACATCTTACTAAATTAAATGATATGGCCACCCTATTCACTAATGATGAGAAAACTCGCTATTACTTTATCCTTAAGTTGTTTCCGTTCTCATTAAAGGGTGATGCTAAAACATGGTTTAATTCCCTTGATCCTGGTTGTGTGCGTAGTCCCCAGGATATGATTTATTACTTCTCTGCTAAATATTTCCCTGCTCATAAGAAACAAGCTGCCTTAAGGGAAATATATAATTTTGTGCAAATTGAAGAAGAGAGTCTCCCACAAGCTTGGGGAGGCTTCTCCAATTACTTAATGCTTTGCCTGATCATCCTCTCAAGAAAAATGAAATACTTGATATCTTTTATAATGGACTAACCGATGCTTCCAAAGACTACCTGGATAGTTGTGCTGGTTGTGTTTTCAGGGAAAGAACTGTTGATCAAGCTGAATTGCTATTGAATAATATGTTGACTAATGAAAATAATTGGACACTTCCTGAACCAACTCCTAAGCCAACTCCGAAGAAAAGGGGTATTCTATTTCTCTGTCCTGAAGATATGCATGAGGCAAAGAAATCTATGAAAGAAAAAGGTATTAAAGCTGAAGATGTTAAGAATTTAGCACCTATTGAACAAATACATGGTCTTGATAACCTGATACAGGTAGTGAAGTTAAATTCTCTCTACAGATTTGATGAAGGTGATATTCCTCGTTATAAGTCTGCTAGCCAATGCTTAGATGATTTTGATAATTTTATTGTTAAACAAGAAAACTTCAATGGTTATGTTGGCATACAATTGAAACGCAATACTTATATGATTGAACACTTGAGTGATTATATGTCTAGAATTAAAGGTGAACTTTAACTTATTAGTAAACATGCTTCTATGGTTACCACTCAAGTAGAACAAGTACTTAAGGCTCAGAATGATTTGCTCAATGAATTAAATAATAAGAAAAATGATAATGCTGTTAGAGTTATGACTAGAGGGGGTAAAATAACTCAGGAACCTTTGTATCCTGAGGGCCATCCTAAGAGAATTGAGCAAGATTCTCAGAGAACTAATGTTGATGCACCTAGTTCTTCTAAGAAGAAGAAGAAGAAAAATGATAGGACTTTGCATGCTTCTAGTGAACCTGTTGTTGACACACCTGAGAATCCCAATGATATTTCTATTTCTGATGCTGAAACACAATCTGGTAATGAACATGAACCTAGTTATAATGTTAATGATGATGTTCATGTTGATGCTCAACCTAGCAATAACAATGATGTAGAGACTGAACCTGCTGTTGATCTTGATAACCCACAATCAAAGAATCAACGTTATGATAAGAGAGACTTTATTGCTAGGAAGCACGGTAAAGAAAGAGAACCATGGGTTCAGAAACCCATGCCTTTTCCTCCTAAACCATCCAAGAAAAAGGATGATGAGGATTTTGAGCGCTTTGCTGAAAAGATTAGACCTATCTTTTTGCGTATGCGTTTGACTGATATGCTTAAAATGAACCCTTATGCTAAGTACATGAAGGATATTGTTACTAATAAAAGAAAGATACCGGAAGCTGAAATTTCCACCATGCTTGCTAATTACACTTTTAAGGGTGGAATACCAAAGAAACTTGGAGATCCAAGAGTACCAACTATACCATGCTCCATTAAAAGAAACTATGTTAAAACTGCTTTATGTGATCTTGGAGCCGGTGTTAGTGTTATGCCTCTCTCTTTATATCGTAGACTTGATTTGAATAAGTTGACAACTACTGAAATATATTTGCAAATGGCTGATAAATCAACTGCTATACCTGTCGGTATTTGTGAGGATGTGCCTGTTGTGGTTGCAAACATTACTATTTTAACGGACTTTGTTATTCTTGATATTCCCAAGGATGATAGTATGTCGATTATCCTTGGTAAGCCCTTTTTGAATACTACAGGGGCTATTATTGATTGCAACAAAGGCAATGTCACTTTTCATGTTAATGGTTATGAGCATACGGTACACTTTTCGAGGAAACAACCTCAAGTCCATAGTATCAATTCTATTGGAAAAATTTCAATGATTACTATTGGAGGTTTTGAATTTGCTCTTCTTGCTGCCAAGAAGAAATATGATATTCTTATTGTTGGGGATGTGCATATCCCAGTTGAGAAAAAGATGACGAGATTTTTGAGGGGCTCATCAAGCCGAAGCTTGAAGGATAAGCAAAGTGAAGAGAATAAGAAGCCCAAGTATAATCTCCCTCGTACTATGGAGGTTCGGCCGTGTGAATGGCCTTGTGATGAGTTCTTGAGAGAAGCCATGATTTATGAAGATTTTTATTATTTGGATGATAATGCAGGCCTCACCGACTTCCTCCACGACCAGCGTGAACAGTATCTCTTACTCACCAATATTTTTGTGCAAAATTTTCATTTCCATGCTAGGAGATCGCCACCTTTGGTGGAATTTTATTTATATGATGAGCATAAGAGACATCACTTTATGATTTTTGCCAGGTTTGTAGGATACCCTTTGAGGGCAGCATAGAGGAACCACATCGTAATGATGTGGAGGGATTTATTGATATGATTGCTGTAGGGGAAACGAGGAAAGTTTCCGATGCAAGAATCACTAGCATACATTTTCCTGTTCTACATTACTTTGTAGTATTTGCTAGTAGATGCTTAATTGGTCGCGGAAACTGTGGAAACCTTAGTGCCCCTGATATTGTTATTTTGCGCCATGCTTTGTTTCATGATACCACTTCCAGTTTAGGCACTATTGTTGCTAAACGGTTAAATATGAACCATATAAAGGGTCCCGTCTTAGGAGGCATGTTCGCCTCGCGCCTCGCTGCACACTTTAACATACCTATTAGGCATTATGAGAAAGAGGAAAAATTGCTGCCTCATATTTTTCTAGATTATAAGAGCATGGTAGCACATGATTTTATTGTTAAGAATAAGAAGAAGATGCTTAACTATAGACTGATGTTTGATAAGAATCACTTTGAGACTATTACCTTGCCTGCTCCCTCTTTGTTCAACATATTTTCAGACACGTACCTTGTTTTGCTGGAAGCCGTTCAGGCATACCATAGCCTGACATCGACTCTAGAGCCGGAGCCACTATCTGATCCTCACCGTTAGTCTGTTTATCAGTGGGATCCAGAGGAGATCGCCAACCAGTGGCACCTCGAAGACCCTCCTCAGTACACTGGAGAGGGCAGTTTTGATCCATGGCCATAGACCAACTTAGGCCAAAAGCCTAAGCTTGAGGGAGTACATATTTCTCACAGACATTACATTCATGTTCACACACTCATGCCTGTTGTCGGTGCTCATACTTTTTCATTGTATCATCCATGCTAGTTTATTTTCTTTTTAAGCTTTCTTCTTGTGTGTTTGAAAAACCTTAAGAAAAAACAAAAAAAATTAGTTGTTGCTTTTAGCTAGTTTACTTTCCATGCTTGTAGTAGTAGTAATTAAAAAGAAAAACCAAAAAGATTTCTCGTTCTTCTTTTGCTTGTTGGGAGCTTTCCCATGTAAATAGTTTTATTTCCTTTCTTTTCTTTGGGGGTCGAGAGGAGAAGACCACGATGAAAATGTTGAGTGGCTCTCATATGCATTATTGTTGATCTAAGAAAGAGCCCATATTACCTTGTCTCCTCCCTTGAATTGAATGCTTACAGATTCCAGCTTAGTCCAATGCACGTGCACTGTTATTATTACCCACACCGTTCGGTTGTGCAAGTGAAAGGCAATAATGATGATATCTGATGAACTGGTTGAGATGAGAAAAGCTGGTATGAACTCGACCTCCCTTGTGTTTGTAAATATGATCAGTTCATCATTCCTGATTCAGCCTATTATGAATGAAACATGTTTGCAATGACAATTAGAGATTATAGTTGCTCATGCCATGCTTAATTTGCTAGGAGTTTATAATGGTTTACCTTGTGTGCCAACATGCTATTAAAATGGTTGTGATGTGGTATGATAGGGTGGTATCCTCCTTTGAAGGATTCGAGTGGCTTGACTTGGCACATGTTCACGCATGTAGTTGAAAAAAAATCAACATAGCCTCCACGATATTTATGTTCATGGTGAATTATATCCTACTCATGCTTGCACTCAGTGTTGATTAATTTCAATGCATGTTCATGACTATTGTCGCTCTCTAGCTGGTCGCTTCCCAGTCTCTTTCTAGCCTTCACTTGTACTAAGTAGGAATACTTCTTGTGCATCCACTTCCATAAATTGAATTGCTTGAGGACAAGCAAAGGTTTAAGCTTGGGGGAGTTGATACGTCTCCAACGTATCTACTTTTCCAAACACTTCTGCCCTTGTTTTGGACTCTAACTTGCATGATTTGAATGGAACTAACCTAGACAAACGCTGTTTTCAGTAGAATTGCCATGGTATTATTTTTGTGTGCAGAAATAAAAGTTCTTGGAACGACCTGAAAATCAACAGAGAATATTTTTGGAATATATAAAAAATACTGGCGAAAGAATCAAGGCCAGGGGGCCCACACCCTGTCCACGAGGGTGGGGGGCGCGCCTACCCCCCTGGGCGCGCCCCCCTGCCTCGTGGGCCCCCTGACACTCCACCGACCTCAACTCCAACTCCATATATTTATGTTTGGGGACAAAAAAAATCAGAGAGAAGGATTCATCGCGTTTTACGATACGGAGCCGTCGTCAAGCCCTAATCTCTCTCGGGAGGGCTGATCTGGAGTCCGTTCAGGGCTCCGGAGAGGGGAATTCATAGCCATCATCATCATCAACCTTCCTCCATCACCAATTTCATGATGCTCACTGCCGTGCATGAGTAATTCCATCGTAGGCTTGCTGGATGGTGATGGGTTGGATGAGATTTATCATGTAATCGAGTTAGTTTTGTTAGGGTTTGATCCCTAGTATCCATTTTGTTTTGAGATTGATGTTGTTATGACTTTGCTATGCTTAATGCTTGTCACTAGGGCCCGAGTGCCATGATTTCAGATCTGAACGTATTATGTTTCCATGAATATATGTGAGTTCTTGATCCTATCTTGCAAGTCTATAGTCACCTATTATGTTTTATGATCCGTTAACCCCGAAGTGACAATAATCGGGATACTTACCGGTGATGACCATAGTTTGAGGAGTTCATGTATTCACTAAGTGTTAATGCTTTGGTCCGGTACTCTATGAAAAGGAGGCGTTAATATCCCTTAGTTTCCAATAGGACCCCGCTGCCATGGGAGGGTAGGACAAAAGATGCCATGCAAGTTCTTTTCCATAAGCACGTATGACTATATTCGGAATGCATGCCTACATTACATTGACGAACTGGAGCTAGTTCTGTGTCACCCTATGTTATAACTATTGCATGGGGAATCGCATCCAACATAATTATCCATCACTGATCCATTGCCTACGAGCTTTTCACATATTGATCTTCGCTTATTTACTTTTCCGTTGCCACTGTTACAATCACTATAAAACCAAAACTGCTACGGTTACTTTTGCCACCGTTACCACTACTATCATATTAGTTTGCTACTAAATACTTTGCTGCAGATATTAAGTTTCCAGGTGTGGTTGAATTGACAACCCAACTGCTAATACTCGAGAATATTCTTTGGCTCCCCTTGTGTCGAATCAATAAATTTGGGTTGAATACTCTACCCTCGAAAACTGTTGCGATCCCCTATACTTGTGGGTTATCAATGATACGCTCTATCACACATAAGCCTCGTTATATCTTCCTCAAAACAGCCTCCATACCTACCTATTATGGTATTTCCATAGCCATTCTGAGATATATTGCCATGCAACTTTCCATTGTTCCGTTTATTATGACACGCTCCATCATGGTCATATTGCTTTGCATGATCATGTAGTTGACATCGTATTTGTGGCAAAGACATCTTCATAATTCTTTCATACATATCACTCTTGATTCATTGCATATCCCGCTACACCACCGGAGGCATTCACATAGAGTCATATTTTGTTCTTAGTATCGAGTTGTAATTCTTGAGTTGTAAGTAAATAAAAGTGTGACGATTTTCATTATTAGAGCATTGTCTCATGTGAGGAAAGGATGATGGAGACTATGATTCCCCCACAAGTCGGGATGAGATTCTGGACGAAAAAAAGAAAAAAAGAGGCCATAATAAGAGAGAGAAAAAAGTCACAAAGAAAAAAAATGAGAGAAAAAGAGAGAAGGGGCAATGTTACTATCCTTTTTCCACACTTATGCTTCAAAGTAGCACCATGATCTTCATGATAGAGAGTCTCCTATTTTGTCACTTTCATATACTAGTGGGAATTTTTCACTATAGAACTTGGCTTGTATATTTCAATGATGGGCTTCCTCAAAATGCCCTAGGTCTTTGTGAGCAAGCAAGTTGGATGCACACCCACTTAGTTTCTTTTGTTAAGCTTTCGTATATTTATAGCTCTAGTGCATCCGTCGCATGACAATCCCTACTCCTTGCATTGACATCAATTGATGGGCATCTCCATAGCCCGTTGATTAGCCGCGTCAATGTGAGACTTTCTCCCTTTTTGTCTTCTCACACAACCTCCATCATCATATTCTATTCCACCCATAGTGCTATGTCCATGGCTCGCGCTCATATTGCGTGAAAGTTGAAAGAGTTTGAAAAGGCTAAGTATGAAACAATTGCTTGGCTTGTCATCGGGGTTGTGCATGATGGGAGCATTTTGTGTGACGAAAATGAAGCATGGCCAAATTATATGATTTTGTAGGGATAAACTTTCTTTGGCTATGTTATTTTCATAAGACATAATTGCTTGGTTAGCATGCTTGAAGTATTACTATTTTTATGTCAATATTAAACTTCTGTCTATAATCTTTTGGATTGAAACATTCATGCCACAATAATGAAAATTACATTGAAAATTATGCTAGGTAGCATTCCACATCAAAAATTCTGTTTTTGTCATTTACCTACACGAAGACGATCAGGAATTAAGCTTGGGGATGCTTGATACGTCGCCAACGTATCTACAATTATTTATTGTTCCTTGCTATTATATTATCTGTTTTGGATGATTAATGGGCTTTAATATGCACTTTTATATTATTTTTGGGACTAACCTATTAACCGAAGGCCTAGTGCAAGTTGCTATTTTTTGCCTATTTCAGTGTTCCGCAGAAAAGGAATATCAAACGAAATGAAACCTTCGCGAGGATCTTTTTTGGAACAAACGCAATCTAGGAGACTTGGAGTGGAGGTCAAGGAAGCAACGAGGCGACCACGAGGTAGGGCGGCACGCCCAGGGGGGCAGGCGCGTGTAACATCCCAAATTTTCAATTTGGAATGCTATACACTAGATCATCATTGCATATCATATTTTATTATGCATTTGGTTGATCCTAGAAATTCTACGCGGCTCAAGGACCCTCGGAGAGAGTTGGGGATTTCGTTATTATCATATTTGAGTTTTCTCAAATTTTGAAAATAGGGTCATTTGATTTTATTTATTTTATCTTCAATTATTTCTAATATCAAAATATGAGAGAGGGAATAAAATGACTTTCCCAAAATAAAGAAATATTGAGGATTTAATAAAAAAATCAAATAGGGTTTTATTCTCGAGTTTTCGTGGTTTTATTTGAATTTAGGAAAAATTGCACGTTTTCAAAAATTGCATTTAGGACAAAAAAATGTTCATCCAGTTCTAAATATTTTATTTAGACGGTGAAAATTTGTTTTGGAAATTTTAGATTTTTATTTATTTTTCTAGAATTTTTTTAGTTTCAGCGAAATTGTTTAAAAAAAACCCGCGCCCGACTGGGCCAAGGGCCCAGCCGCCGCCGCCGCCTCCCGCTCGAGTAGCCGCCGGACTCGGGAGGAGTCCGAGCCGGAGCCGCCTCGCTGCCGCCCGACCCCCTCCCCAAGTCAGCCCCCCCCTTCTCTTAAATAGCCGCCCCACCGCCGCCCTCTCCTCACCCCGCCGCCCCGCACCGCAGCCCGCCCCCGCCGCCTACGCTGCTGCTGCCTCCCCGCCGCGCACTGCACGTCGCCTGCCGCTACCGCCGCTGCTGCGCCGCCGCGCCAGAGTTTCGCCGGAGCCCGAGCCGAGGTAGCCGCCCCACCGCCCGGTTTTTTGAGAGAAACCGCTTTGGTTTTTCTAGAAAACCCTAGTTTTCGTTTTTTTAAATAGATCATTTTTTTCCGGTTTATTTTTTAGCGAGTGTTCGCTCGTTCGTTCGTTTTGACATCATTTAGTTCCAGATAACGAACGTTCGTTCGTTAATCTGTTCGTCGTTTTCTTTTTCTCGGATTAAATCCGCGATTTTTCTGATCGTGATTCCTGATCCGGTTTTCGTTTTAGTTTAACTTTTTGCTTGTTTATCGGAATCAGGCGATTCAAGCGCCTGGAGTTTCGTTGCGAAACCCTGTTTCCGTTTAACCAACTCAAACAAGTTTTTGCCTCTGTAAAACTTGACCTAGATCCAGAATAGTAAGCGAAGCTTGTTTGTTTTGCCGTTTGTCTTTCGTTGCTTCGTTCGATTTGATTCTTTTTGCAAACCGGAGTTCTTATGTTGAACTATCTGGTTAGTTCTCTTATTTGAGTTTTACCTATGCATTAGTTGAGTACTTATTGTATGCTTGTTTGTTTGCGATAGAGTATCCGGAGTGCGCCGCTTGCTACTTCGAATCACTAGGTTTTGCGGATCATCAGCAAGGCAAGTAACACTTTGATCATACTTCATATTACCCAGTTTTTATTGCATTAGATCAATCCTCACACATTGCATGATTAGGATCTAATTAAATTGTGGGTTTGGGAAGTAGATGAGGTAGTACCTATCACCTATTTTATTATCAAACCTTTGGGAGTTACTTCTACGTTTGCTTATTATGCCATGCTATGCTAGTAGACGTGGATTGGGTGAGTGAAATCCATGACAGATGTGAGTTTGTTAAATTAATGGTTTATCTAAGGTGGCAACTTAAATACACATCTGGGTGGATTGAGGCACCTGGGTATTCCAGCGATTGCCTTTTTTTCTTTTGGACCGCCACCCAGGCTCAAAGGGATCATGAGATTATTCATACTAGAAACTTCCGTGTGCAGCCACAAGCTACTATGGGCTCTAGCATAGTTGACTAAGTCGTGCGAACTCTTACAGTGGTAGACTAGCAGATGTAGGGGATGTAGGTTGGTACAGTCTACCCGTTCGTAAGGTGCTAGCGCTTCTGAAAGACTATGTCTCGGTCATCTGTTTCTCAAACACCATGTAGTGGGAGAATCCCAACGGAGGAGATCGAGTCTTGTGGGGAAAAGTGCGCAAACCTCTGTAGAGTGTATAAACTAATCATGGTTAGCCGTGTCCCCGGTTATGGACATCTTGAGTATCTAGTACTTGGATTATCATGTGAATCTCATCATGTTACTCTAAATAATTTTGTTGGGTTTTAATGATGATGTTTAATTGGGATTGAGAGCGTGTCTACACTCTCAATGTTTAACAACTACCATGATAGTTAAATAAAATTTATTTCCTTTATAGTAGGGAAAAATTGGCTTTACGCAAAACTGTAACCATAGAGCTTTCCACCAGCCAAATATGCATATAGTATAGTCTTATTCTTTCATTGCTCTCTATGTGTTACCTTGCCAGCATATTCCATGTGCTGACCCGTTTCGGGCTGCAACGTTCATGTTGCAGACTTTTCAGACGACGAGTAAGGTGTCTTTTAGGTCGTGGATCTATACTCAGTGATGCCGTTGGATTTGATGGACTCACTTATCTTCCAAGCCTTCCATTGTTATCGTTATTAGATGGCCTTAAGCCATATTTATTGTAATAAGTTCTCTTTTGAGACACTCGATGTAATACGTGTGTGGTTGCTACTTTGTTATAAATCCTTCAAGTATTGTGTGGTGTCAGCCCCTGTTCAAGAATTCATCTGATTAACCAGTTAACTTGCCGATTAATCCCGACTCATAGGGTCCCCGGGTAGCCGATTACCCGATAAATCGTCCGATTAATTGATTAAACGGCCGATTAACTTGCCGATTAGCCTATTAATCCCCTACTCACCAGCCGACCGAGCAGCTACCAGTTAACGATTTCCTCAACAATGGTGTCAGCATTACTGATCCAGGGATGACACCTGAGCACAAAGATTGGACCGTTTGAGGTCTGGTCGCTACAAGATGGTATCAGAGCACACGTTGACTGTAGGACACAACCACTAAGCTAAAGCCCTAGATCACTGCTCACTCTTCTCATTCTGACTCCTCATATTTTTTACTCTTTTAGGATGGCGGATGTAAGGAACAAGTTCACACAACCGGATGAAGATACACCCTTTGGACGTCATTGGATGGAAGTCACTAGATATCTGAACATAGGAGTACCAAGCTTCACTGGAACCTAGAAAGCCACTTTACCTGAAGAAGAGCGTTGGATGATTGAAGTTCAAGTTCCAGGAAGGACATTCATGCCAGTCACCAAGCCCATAGAGTTTTCCTTTGATGCACCAAGCTGGAGTCTAGGAAAGAGCATGGCAGCCCACATCGCCATGGGACGCATTGGAGAAGTTTACCGCAATGACCTCAAGGATACTATCTACCAGATTTGTGGGCGCCGAGATGAGCACTGGGAGATGATCAGCACCAGGAAGGATAGATCAATTGCAGCTTTTATCCAGGAGTTAAACCAGCACATTCGACATCAGGAGAACCAGATGTGCGCCGACATGATATATCTTAACAAGGCAAGGACTAGAATCAAGGAACTGGAGGAAGAACTCAAGGCTACACGTGAAGATTATGAATAAGAAATTGAAGTATTAGTGGGGAAGAATGACGATCTGATCAAGAAGATTGGAATATTTATGGGAGGCCCTACGCTAGTAGATGAAGACGAAGAACCCAAGGAGATTCACCCGGAAGACTACATCATCATCGATGACACCGACTCGGATCCAGATGATAGCGATGATGACTATGTTGATGAAGCTAGAGCAGATATCATGGAGTCTGCAACCGAAGAATATTTCTAGTAGACCACCACATCAGTAGTAGTAGTCCATCATGTAAATATAGTAGTCCGAGCACTTTTGCAATAGTTAGATCAATTGTATGCCCTTGTTTGATTGAATGAAGTGAATTATTTGCTTTTGCCTCATGTGCATATGGGTAGTGTTTTCTCTCTAGACCCCTCTCTATTCTTAAATCTCATCTTTTCTAAACCCTCAGATGCCTCCGAGACGTGACCCCAGATTTACCTTCCCACCGGAGCTCACCCAGTTGATCCAGCAGCAGAACACATTGATGCAGTTGTTAGTCCAGAATCAGAATCAGGGGAACAACAACAACAATCCACCACCACCACCACCTGTTGACCACTTAGCCTGTTTTCTTAGGCTGAATCCGCCGGTGTTCTCCAGTAGCACTGAGTCGATAGTAGCAGATGATTGGCTCCGCAAGACATCAAGGGAGTTGACCATGGCAGGATGCACAGATGCGGAAAAGGTGAAGTTTGTCGCACATCAGCTTGAAGGATCCGCAGCATCATGGTGGGAGAATTTCACCGCCACTTTCCCTATCGACACTGTCACATGGGACCAGTTCCAACAGGTTTTCCGTACTGCCCATGTTTCAGCAGGAGCTATGGCCATGAAGAAGCGAGAGTTTTGTAACTTGTGCCAAGGAGGACGGACAGTTGGCCAGTATGTGGAAGACTTTAGTAAGCTAGCACGTTATGCCCCAGATGACGTTGCTACGGATGCAGCTAAGCAGGAGAAGTTTCTGGAAGGACTAAATGATGAGTTGAGCATGCAGTTGATGGTAGCAACCTTCAACAACTACCTGGAGTTGGTAGATCGTGCTCTTATGATTGAAGGGAAGCAACAGCAGATTGAGAATCGTAAGAGGAAGTATGGACAAGGGAAGTATAGTTCTGGAGCTCAGCAGAAACCATGTTTTACCCCTAGACGGGAGGACATTTTCAGCATACCCATGGAGGAGGTAGCTCGCATAATCATAATGGCACCAAGAATGGTAATGGAAATGGAGGAAGCAATGGCCAGAACCGTACCAACCCATCAACCCCAGCCAAGAGAGACCTGAGCCAAGTCACTTGCTTTAACTGCCAGAAGACCGGACATTATGCCAATGAATGTCCTGAATCCCAGAATGGAAATGGCAATGGAAGCTCTGGGAAGAAGCCGAACCCTTTCAACAGGGGACAGGTGAACCACGTAAATGTGGAGGAGGTTGAAGCCCAGCCCGATGCAGTAATAGGTAAGTTTTTGGTTAAGACTTTTACTGCAATCATTCTTTTTGATACTGGTGCATCACATTCATACATATCAAGGGGATTTGTGGATAAGTATAAGCTGCCAACCCAAGCCCTTAGGTCACCCATGTTAGTAACCTCGCCTGGAGCAGAGTATATGGCCAGTCTATGGTGTGATTGGTTACCATTAAGGATTGGTAACTATGTATTTCCCTCGGACCTAATAGTATTGGAATCTCAAGGATTGGATGTGATATTAGGCATGGATTGGTTGTCGAAGTATGAAGGGAACATTGAATGTGCCAGTAAGTCAATTTTGTTTACCACTCGAGAAGGGAGAAGGATCAAGTATGTATCCCGGCATGTGCCAAAAAGGACTCAAGTAAATTGCTTAACAGGAGTTGTGCAGGAGGAAGTACCAGTAGTGAAGGATTCCCCGGATGTATTTCCAGAGGAGTTGCCAGGCATGCCACCGGATAGAGACATTGAGTTTTTGATTGAGCTTTTGCCAGGCACAGGGCCAATATCTAAAAGACCATACAGGATGCCCGCAAAGGATTTTGAAGAGATTAAGAAGTAGATTAAGTATTTACTGGATAAAGGTTATATTCGCCCAAGTTCTTCACCTTGGGGATCGCCGGTACTTATAGTAGAGAAGAAGGATGGATCGTTAAGGATGGTTGTTGATTATCGAGGATTGAATGAAGTAACCATCAAGAACAAGTACCCACTACCGATGATCAATGATCTGTTTGATCGATTGCAAGGAGCTAAGGTATTTTCCAAGATTGATCTGCGATCAGGGTACCATCAGTTGAAGATTCAAGAACAGAATATACCTAAGACGGCTTTTACCACCAGGTATGGGCTGTATGAGTATACCGTTATGTCATTTGGTCTGACTAACACACCTGCATATTTTATGAACATGATGAACAAAGTGTTTATGGAGTTTTTGGATAAGTTCGTCATAGTGTTCATCGATGATATCCTGGTTTACTTGAAGAATGAAGAGGAGCATAAGGAGCATTCGCGTTTGGTACTTGGTAAACTCAGAGAACATCAGTTATATGCCAAGTTTAGCAAATGTGAGTTTTGGTTGAAGGAAGTTGGATTCCTGATGACCCACAAGTATAGGGGATCTATCGTAGTCCTTTTGATAAGTAAGAGTGTCGAACCCAACGAGGAGCAGAAGGAAATGATAAGCGGTTTTCAGCAAGGTATTCTCTGCAAGTACTGAAACAAGTGGTAACAGATAGTTTTGTGATAAGATAGATTGTAACGAGCAACAAGTAACAAAAGTAAATAAAGTGCAGCAAGGTGGCCCAATCCTTTTGTAGCAAAGGACAAGCCGGAACAAACTCTTATAATAGGAAAAGCGTTCCCGAGGACACATGGGAATATCGTCAAGCTAGTTTTCATCACGTTCATATGATTCGCGTTCGATACTTTGATAATTTGATATGTGGGTGGACCGGTGCTTGGGTGCTGTTCTTACTTGAACAAGCATCCCACTTATGATTAACCTCTATTGCAAGCATCCACAAGTACAACAAAAGTATTAAGGCAAACCTAACCATAGCATGAAACATGTGGATCCAAATCAGCCCCTTACGAAGCAATGCATAAACTAGGGTTTAAGCTTCTGTCACTCTAGCAACCCATCATCTACTTATTACTTCCCAATGTCTTCCTCTAGGCCCAAATAATGGTGAAGTGTTATGTAGTCGATGTTCACATAACACCACTAGAGGCTAGACAACATACATCTTATCAAAATATCAAACGAATACCAAATTCACATGACTACTCATAGCAAGACTTCTCCCTTGTCCTCAGGAACACACGTAATTACTCACAAAGCATATTCATGTTCATAATCAGAGGGGTAATAATATGCATATAGGATCTGAACATATGATCTTCCACCAATTAAACCAACTAGCATCAACTACAAGGAGTAATCAACACTACTAGCAACCTACTAACACCAATCCCGGACTTTAAGACAAGAATTGGATACAAGAGATGAACTAGGGTTTGGAGATGAGATGGTGCTGGTGAAGATGTTGATGGAGATTGCCCTCTCCCAATGAGAGGGGCGTTGGTGATGACGATGGTGATGATTTCCCCCTCCCGGAGGGAAGTATCCCCGGCAGAACAGCTCTGCCGGAGCTCTAGATTGGATCCGCCAAGGTTCCGCCTCGTGGCGGCGGAGTCTCGTCCCGAAAAGTTCCTTCTTATTTTTTTTCTCATCGAAAGGCTTCATATAGGAGAAGATGGACGTCGGAGAGCCACCAGGGGGCCCACGAGATAGGGGGCGCGCCCTAGGGGGGGCACCCTCGTGAGCAGGTTGTGGCCCCCCCTGGCCTTCATTTTTGGCGTGGATTTTTCTTTATTTATTTTAAGATGTTCCATGGAGTTTCAGGACTTTTGGAGTTGCGCAGAATAGGTCTCTAATATTTGCTCCTTTTCCAGCCCAGAATTCCAGCTGCCGGCATTCTCCCTCCTTATGTAAACCTTGTAAAATAAGAGAGAATAGCCATAAGTATTGTGACATAAAGTGAAATAACAGTCCATAATGCAATAAATATCGATATAAAAGCATGATGCAAGATGGACGTATCAACTCCCCCAAGCTTAGACCTCGCTTGTCCTCAAGCGAAAAGCCGATAAAAATAAATATGTCCTCATGTTTAGAGGTAGAGGCGTCGATAAAAAATAAAATACGGACATAAAGGCATCTTGATTATTCTCATAATAGCAACATATATAGATTTTGTCATATGATTACTTATGTTCAAGTGATGATCTATTCACAATGCAAAAGTATAAATCATAAACCTTATTGGGCTCCGACAAACTATAATCTCAGTCAATGAAGCAATTGCAATTTATCATAACATCGAAAAGAGTCTATGTCAGAGCTAAAAATCAAGTCCACATACTCAACTATCATTTACTCGTCCATAATTGCTAACACTCACGCAATACTTGTGGTTACAGAGTTTTAATCGGACACAGAGAAAGATAGGGGCTTGTAGTTTTGCCCCACAACCTTTTACCTCAAGGGTAATGTCAACAATAATGGTTCATGCTCCCCTACATCCAATTAGATATATATATATATATATATATCATGTTCTTTCCAACATGCTGAGCTTGCCAAAGGATAAAATGAAAAAGAAAAGGTGAAGATCACCATGACTCTTGCATAAGGTAGAAGATAATAATAAAGGATAGGCCCTTCGCAGAGGGAAGCAGAGGTTGACATGCGCTTTTATGGTTGGATATATAAAATCTCAATGCAAAAGAATGTCACTTTATATTGCCCCTTGTGATATGAACCTTTATTATGCAGTTCGTCGCTTTTATTACTTCCACATCACAAGATCGTATAAAGATTATTTCTCCCACACCAATCAATCATACATATTTAGAGCAATTTTTATTGCTTTGCACCGATGACAACTTACTTGAAGGATCTTACTCAATCCATAGGTAGATATGGTGGACTCTCATGGCAAAACTGGTTTAAGGGTGTTTGGAAGCACAAGTAGTATTTCTACTTGGTGCTGAGAATTTGGCTAGCATGAGGGGGAAAGGCAAGCTCAACAAGTTAGAGGATCCATGACAACATACTTTATCTCAGATATAAGAAAGACATAACTCATTACATTGTCTTCCTTGTCCAACATCAACTCTTTAGCATGTCATATTTTAATGAGTGCTCCCAATCATAAAAGATGTCAATGATAATATATCTATATGTGAAAACCTCTCTTTCCTTATTACTTCCTATTAATTGCAACAATGACCAAAGCTATGCTTGCCAACTCCCAACAACTTTTAATCATCATACTCTTTCTATGTGAAGTCATTACTCTCAATAAGATCAATATGAACTTTTTGTTTCTTTTTGTTCTTTTCTTATTTTCTTTTATTCACCCAAGATCATGGCAAAATAATCAAGCCCTTGACTCAACACTAATCTTTATTATATATAGCTCACGGACTCGATTACATAAAGAGATCATAAAGCAAAACTCAAAACTAGATCATGCCATAAACTTTATTCTACTAGATCAAGATACTACTAATAGGATCGGACTAAGAAAGACGGTAAAGATAGGAGTTGTGATGGTGATACGATACCGGGGCACCTCCCCCAAGCTTGGCAGTTGCCAAGGGGAGTGCCCATACCCATGTGATTATATCTCCTTTGTCAGTGAAGAAGGTGGAGGTGACGGATAATCGCACATCGAGCGTAAGAGGTCCTCCAGCTTGCGAATAATGCCCTTGAGTGCGACAATATGCTCCTTCAACAAAATATTTTCTTGTGTGAGATACTTGTTTTGAACACGAGCTAACTCAATCATCTTGAAAGCTTCGATCTCAGTTGGGGTAAGAAGGTTATGATCAATTTGAAGGGTGTCTTCTGCTGCTGGAGCTTGATCCTCCGTGGCCTTCTTGATCCTTTCATCCTTGTTGACCCTCGTCGGTTCCTCCCTCTTCAGATCTATCTTCATTAGCCAAGCATCGTTGTCACCATTGTTGGAGGAGGGGGACGACATGATGCCTAGCCCGGAAAACCCTGACAAAAAACAGCTTGAAACAAGAACAGAGGAGGTTTGCGTGATACGGGAGTCAAAACCTTCGGGAGAATATATAATGAATTTTTACCAACCAAAATACGTATAGTGCAAGAAAATGGAGTCCGGAGGGCACACGAGGTGCTCACGAGGTAGGGGGGCGCGCCCACCAACCTCGTGAGGCCCTCGTGTCCTTCCCGGACTGCTACTTATTTTTCTATTTTTCTAAATATTCCAAAACGGAGAAATATTGCCTTAAAAATTGTTTTGGAGTCGGTTTACTTACCGTACCACATACCTATTCCTTTTCGGAGTCTGAAACGTTCCGAAAAGTGTCTCTTATGTATTCCTCCGGGGTTACGGTTTCAATAATATTGGTTTCAACATTTATGGGATTACCTGAGATATAATGTTTAATTCTTTGACCGTTTACCACCTTCGGATTTGTGCCCTCGAAGTTGTTGATTTTTATGGCACCGGAACGATAGATCTCTTTGATAACATAGGGGCCTTCCCATTTAGAGAGAAGTTTTCCTGCAAAAAATCTTAAACGAGAGTTGTATAGCAATACATAATCACCTACATTAAATTCACGCTTTTGTATCCTTTTGTCATGCCATCTTTTAACTTTTTCTTTAAACAACTTGGCATTTTCATAAGTTTGGGTTCTCCATTCATCAAGTGAGCTAATATCAAATAACCTCTTCTCACCGGCAAGTTTAAAATCATAGTTAAGCTCTTTAATAGCCCAATATGCCTTATGTTCTAGTTCGAGAGGTAAGTGACATGCTTTTCCATAAACCATTTTATGCGGAGACATACCCATAGGATTTTGATATGCAGTTCTATAAGCCCACAATGCATCATCAAGTTTCTTGGACCAATTCTTTCTAGACCTATTAACAGTCTTTTGCAAAATTAATTTGAGATCTCTATTGCTCAACTCTACTTGACCACTAGACTGAGGGTGATAAGGAGATGCAATTCTATGATTAACATCATATTTAGCAAGAATTTTACGGAAAGCACCATGAATAAAGTGTGAACCACCATCAGTCATTAAATATCTAGGGACTCCAAACCTCGGGAAAATAACTTCCTTAAGCATTTTAATAGAAGTGTTATGATCAGCACTACTAGTTGGAATAGCTTCTACCCACTTAGTAATGTAATCAACAACAACTAAAATATGTGTGTATCCATTAGAGGCAGGAAAATGTCCCATATAATCGAAGCCCCAAACATCAAACGGTTCAATAACAAGAGAATAATTCATAGGCATTTCTTGACGTCTACTAATATTACCAATTCTTTGACATTCATCACAACACAAGACAAACTTACGGGCATCCTTGAAGAGAGTAGGCCAATAAAAACCAGATTGCAATACCTTATGTGCAGTTCTATCTCCAGCGTGGTGTCCTCCATAAGACTCGGAATGACACTTGAGTAGGATCTGTTCCTGTTCATGCTCAGGTGCACAACGTCTAATAACACCATCTACCCCTTCTTTATAAAGATGTGGGTCATCCCAAAAGTAATGTCTCAAATCATAGAAAAACCTTTTATTTTGCTGGTATGTGAAGCTAGGTGGTATAAACTTAGCAACAGTATAATTAGCATAATCCGCATACCATGGAGTGCTACAAGAAGTACTTATAACCTTTAATTGTTCATCAGGAAAGCTATCATTAATAGGTAGTGGGTCATCAAGAATATTTTCTAACCTAGACAAGTTGTCTGCAAGGGGGTTCTGAGCTCCCTTTCTCTCAACAATATGCAAATCAAATTCTTGTAGCAAGAGAACCCATCTAATAAGTCTAGGTTTAGCATCTTTCTTTTCCATAAGATATTTAATAGCAGCATGATCAGTTTGAATAGTTACTTTAGAATCTACAATATAAGATCGGAACTTATCACAAGCAAATACAATTGCTAAAAGCTCTTTTTCAGTAGTAGCATAATTTCTTTGAGCATTGTCTAGAGTCTTACTAGCATAATGAATAACATTTAATTTCTTATCAACTCTTTGCCCTAGAACAGCACCTACAACATAATCACTAGCATCACACATAATTTCAAAGGGTAGGTTCCAATCAGGTGGCTGAACAACAGGTGCAGAGACTAATGCTTTCTTAAGTATTTCAAATGCTTCTACACAATCATCATCAAAGACAAATGATATATCTTTTTGCAATAAATTAGTTAGAGGCCGAGAATTTTTCGACAAGTCCTTAATAAACCTCCTATAAAATCCAGCGTGACCAAGGAAACTTCTTATACCTTTGATGTCCCTGGGACATGGCATCTTTTCAATAGCATCAACCTTGGCTTTATCAACTTCAATACCTCTTTCAGAAACTTTGTGCCCCAAGACAATACCTTCATTAACCATAAAGTGGCACTTTTCCCAATTCAAGACAATATTAGTTTCTTCGCATCTCTGCAAAACTCGATCAAGATTGCTCAAGCAATCATCAAAAGAGGAACCATAGACGGAAAAGTCATCCATGAAAACCTCACAAATCTTTTCACAAAAGTTAGAGAATATAGCCATCATGCATCTTTGAAAGGTAGCAGGTGCATTACATAAACCAAAAGGCATACGTCTATAAGAAAAAGTACCAAAAGGGCATGTAAAAGTAGTCTTTGATTGATCTCTAGCTAACACAGGTATTTGAGAGAAACCAGAATAACCATCTAGAAAGCAATAGTGTGTATTTTTGCATAATCTTTCTAGCATTTGATCAATAAAAGGTAACGGGTAATGATCTTTCTTAGTAGCTTTATTTAATTTGCGGAAATCAATTACCATCCTATAACCCGTGATAATTCTTTGTGGAATCAATTCATCTTTATCATTAGGAACAACAGTAATACCTCCTTTCTTAGGGACACAATGGATAGGACTTACCCACTCACTATCAGCAACGGGATAGATTATACCTGCCTCCAGAAGCTTTAGTATTTCTTTTCTTACCACTTCTTTCATTTTAGGATTCAGACATCGTTGAGGATCACGAACTGGTTTGGCATCTCCTTCCAAATTTATTTTATATTGACATAGAGTGGGACTAATGCCCTTAAGATCATCAAGAGTATATCCAATAGCAGCACGATGCTTCTTCAGAGTTTTCAATAATCTTTCTTCTTCATGCTCTGAAAGGTTAGCACTAATAATAACATGATATATCTTCTTTTCATCAAGATAAGCATATTTAAGATTATCAGGAAAAGGTTTAAGCTCAAACACGGGATCACCCTTGGGTGGAGGAGGATCCCCTGAGATTTCAACAGGCAAGTTGTGATGCAGAATATGTTCCTGTTTAAAGAATACTTCATCTATTTCCCTTCTTTCATTCATGAACATATCATTTTCATGGTCTAGCAAATAGTGTTCTAAAGGATCACTAGGAGGTACGGCAATAGAAGCAAGACCAATAATTTCATCCTTACTAGGTAATTCTTCCTCACGATGTTGTTTACATTTAGAGAAATTAAACTCATGAACCATATCATCCAAGCCAACAGTAACAACATTCTTTGTGCAATCTATGGTAGCATTGACAGTATTTAAGAAGGGTCTACCAAATATAATGGGACAAAAGCTATCTTGTGGAGAAGTAAGAACAAGAAAATCAGCAGGATATTTAGTTTTCCCACACAAGACTTCAACATCTCTAACAATTCCAATTGGTGAAATAGTATCTCTATTGGCAAGTTTAATTGTGACATCAATACCTTCTAACTCAGCAGGTGCAATTTCATTCTTAATTTCTTCGTATAAAGTATGCGGTATAACACTAGCACTCGCACCCATATCACATAAGCCATGATAACAATGATCTCCTATTTTAACAAAAATAACAGGCACGCCTACCATAGGTCTATGTTTATCTTTAGCACAAGGTTTAGCAATTCTAGCAGTTTCACCTTCG
Organism: Triticum urartu; assembly: GCF_003073215.2. Classification (NCBI taxonomy): domain Eukaryota; kingdom Viridiplantae; phylum Streptophyta; class Magnoliopsida; order Poales; family Poaceae; genus Triticum; species Triticum urartu. The sequence goes on from NC_053028.1 coordinate 479,692,028, forward strand.
AACTGAATAACGTGCCCATCAATATTATCAGACAAGAGATCTTTAACAATAGCAATATTAGGTTCTACTTTAACTTGCTCAGGAGGTGTATAGTTCTAATATTGCTTTTATGAACAACAGTTGAAGCTTTAGCATGATCCTTTATTCTAACAGGGAAAGGTGGTTTCTCAACATAAGAAGTGCGAACAATAGGATTATTATAAATGACAGTCTTTTCTTCAACTTTAATAGGTGCAGCTACTTTTACTTCTATGGGAGGATGATATTTAAACCACTTCTCCTTAGGGAGATCAACATAAGTAGCAAAAGATTCATAGAAATAAGCTACTATCTCAGAGTCAAGTCCATATTTAGTGCTAAACTTACGGAAAATATCGGTATCCATAAAAGATTTAACACAATCAAACTTAGGTGTCATACCTGACTCCTTACCTTCGTCGAGGTCCCAATCTTCAGGGTTGCGTTTAATTCTATCCAATAAATTCCATTTGAATTCAATAGTCTTCATCATAAAAGAGCCAGCACAAGAAGTATCGAGCATGGTGCGATTGTTTTCAGAAAGCCAAGCATATAAATTTTGAATAATCATTTCTCTTGAGAGCTCATGATTGGGGCATGAATATAACATTGATTTAAGCCTCCCCAAGCTTGAGCGATGCTTTCTCCTTCGCGAGGCCAGAAATTATATATATAATTGCGATCAGGATGAACAAGATGCATAGCGTAATACTTTTGATGAAATTCCAACTTCAATCTTTTATAGTCCCATGATCTCATATCATCACATAGCCTATACCATATCAATGCGTCTCCCTTCAAAGATAAAGGGAAGACCTTCTTCTTAGCAACATCATCGGGTATACCTGCAAGCTTAAATAATCCACAAACTTCATCCACATATATTAAGTGCTCATCAGGATGCTTTGTTCCATCTCCTGTAAAAGGGTTAACTAGCAGTTTTTCCATCATACCCGAAGGAAATTCGAAAGGAGTTTAATTTTCAATAGGTTCAGTAGGTTGAGGAGCAACTCTTTGCTATACTGGACGGGGTGAAGATACCCCGAACAAGCCCCTCAGAGAATTACTTTCCATAGTAACAAGTGACAGTAAATTTCAGCACACTATATAAAATTTTCCTTACCAAATTCCACCTACCAAAGGCGCTACACTCCCCGGCAACGGCGCCAGAAAAGAGTCCTGATGACCCACAAGTATAGGGGATCTATCGTAGTCCTTTCGATAAGTAAGAGTGTCGAACCCAACGAGGAGCAGAAGGAAATGATAAGCGGTTTTCAGCAAGGTATTCTCTGCAAGTACTGAAACAAGTGGTAACAGATAGTTTTGTGATAAGATAGATTGTAACGAGCAACAAGTAACAAAAGTAAATAAAGTGCAGCAAGGTGGCCCAATCCTTTTGTAGCAAAGGACAAGCCGGAACAAACCCTTATAATAGGAAAAGCGTTTCCGAGGACACATGAGAATATCGTCAAGCTAGTTTTCATCACGTTCATATGATTCACGTTCGATACTTTGATAATTTGATATGTGGGTGGACCGGTGCTTGGGTGCTGTTCTTACTTGAACAAGCATCCCACTTATGATTAACCTCTATTGCAAGCATCCGCAACTACAACAAAAGTATTAAGGCAAACCTAACCATAACATGAAACATGTGGATCCAAATCAGCCCCTTACGAAGCAACGCATAAACTAGGGTTTAAGCTTCTGTCACTCTAGCAACCCATCATCTACTTATTACTTCCCAATGTCTTCCTCTAGGCCCAAATAATGGTGAAGTGTTATGTAGTCGACATTCACATAACACCACTAGAGGCTAGACAACATACATCTTATCAAAATATGAAACGAATACCAAATTCACATAACTACTCATAGCAAGACTTCTCCCTTGTCCTCAGGAACGAATGTAATTACTCACAAAGCATATTCATGTTCATAATCAGAGGGGTAATAATATGCATATAGGATCTGAACATATGATCTTCCACCAATTAAACCAACTAGCATCAACTACAAGGAGTAATCAACACTACTAGCAACCTACTAGCACCAATCCCGGACTTTAAGACAAGAATTGGATACAAGAGATGAACTAGGGTTTGGAGATGAGATGGTGCTGGTGAAGATGTTGATGGAGATTGCCCTCTCCCGATGAGAGGAGCATTGCTGATGACGATGGTGATGATTTGCCCCTCCCGGAGAGAAGTATCCCCGGCGGAACAGCTCTGCCAGAGCTCTAGATTGGATCCGCCAAGGTTCTGCCTCGTGGCGGCAGAGTCTCGTCCTGAAAAGTTCCTTCTTATTTTTTTCTCATCGAAAGACTTCATATAGGAGAAGATGGACGTAGGAGAGCCACCAGGGGGCCCACGAGGTAGGAGGCACGCCCTAGGGGGGGTGCCCCCTACCCTCGTGAGTAGGGTGTGGGCCCCCTGGCCTTCATATTTGGTGTGGATTTTTCTTTATTTATTTTAAGATGTTCCGTGGAGTTTCAGGACTTTTGGAGTTGCGTAGAATAGGTCTCTAATATTTGCTCCTTTTCCAGCCCAGAATTCCAGCTGCCGGCATTCTCCCTCCTTATGTAAACCTTGTAAAATAAGAGAGAATAGCCATAAGTATTGTGACACAAAGTGAAATAACAGTCCATAATGCAATAAATATCGATATAAAAGCATGATGCAAAATGGACGTATCAATTCCTCGGACACGTTATATCTGGAGAAGGTATAGAAGTAGATCCCACCAAGGTTGAAACTGTGACAAATTGGGAAGCACCAACAACAGTTGGAGAGATCCGGAGTTTTCTTGGACTTGCAGGATACTACCGGAGATTCATTGAAAATTTCTCGAAGATTGCGAAGCCTATGACGGAGTTGCTGAAGAATCATACCAAGTTCAAATGGACCGAGGAATGTGAGGCCAGTTTCCAGGAGTTGAAGAAACGTTTGGTTACATCACCAGTGTTGATTTTGCCAGATCAGACCAAGGATTATGAGGTGTATTGCGATGCTTCACGTCGAGGACTTGGAGCCATACTTATGCAGGATGGAAGAGTTGTTTCCTATGCCTCACGACAGCTTAAGCCTCATGAGTTGAATTATGCTATGCATGATTTGGAGTTAGCAGCCGTAGTGCATGCATTGAAGACTTGGAGTCATTTTCTCATTGGAAACCATTGTGAGGTGTACACGGACCACAAGAGTTTGAAGTATATTTTCACGCAGAAGGAGTTGAATCTCAGGCAAAGGAGATGGTTGCGGCTCATCAAGGATTATGATATGAGATTGCATTATCACCCTGGAAAGGCTAACGTAGTAGCTGACGCGTTGAGCCGTAAAAGTCATGTCAACACCTTAATGACGGGAGATTTACCAAGGGAGTTAGCCGAAAATCTTCGTGAGCTATGTTTGGAGATAGTTCCGATAGGCTATGTAGCAACATTGGAGATTCAGTCTACTTTGATGGATAAGATCAGAGAAGCCTAGAAGACTGACAAGGAGATTGCTTCTATTAAGGAGAAAATAAGCAAAGGGAAAGCTAAAGGATTTCGTGAGGATGAGTAGGATACCTTATGGTTTGAAGACCGTGTTTATGTGTCTAATGACCCGGAGATCAGGAAGTTAATTCTGCAAGAGGCCCATGATTCACCATATTCGATTCACCCAGGAAATACCAAGATGTATTTGGATTTGAAGGATATTTTCTAGTGGACCAGAATGAAGAAGGATATTGCGGAGTATGTAGCAGTTTGTGATGTATGCCAGAGAGTAAAAGTAGAGCATCAGAAGCCAGCCGGATTGCTACAACCATTGCCAATACCCGAACGGAAGTGGGATAAGCTAGGCATGGATTTTATTACATGATTGCCCAGAACTCGTTCAGGCTATGACTCGATTTGGGTTGTAGTCGATCGTTTGACAAAGGTAGCTCATTTCATTCCAGTGAAGACTACCTATACCAGTGCTAAGTTAGCAAAGATATACATGACCAAAGTCGTATGTCTGCATGGTGTTCCAAGGAGTATTGTATCGGATAGAGGAACCCAGTTTACCTCAAAGTTCTGGAATCAGTTGCACGAAACTTTGGGTACCAGGCTAGAGTTCAGTACAACTTTCCATCCATAGACAGATGGACAGACCGAGAGAGTCAATCAGATTTTGGAGGATATGCTGAGAGCTTATGCGCTAGATTACGGATCTAGTTGGGACGAGAATTTACCATACTCAGAGTTCTCTTATAACAACAGTTATCAATCCAGTTTGAAGATGGCCCCTTTCGAAGCCTTGTACGGAAGGAGGTGCAGGACCCCATTGTCATGGGATGAAGTTGGAGACCGCCAGCTGTTTGGACCGGATCTGATTAAGGAGTCTGAACAGAAAGTAAAATTGATTCGCGATAGGCTCAAGGTAGCCCAGTCCAGGCAGAAGAGCTACGCAGATTCTAAACGCAAGGAGACAGTTTACGGAGTCGGAGATCGAGTTTATCTTCGAGTATCTCCACTTCGAGGAGTTAAGCACTTTGGAGTTAAGGGAAAGTTAGCGCCATGTTTTGTAGGACCATACAAAGTTTTGGAGAGTATGGGGGAAGTAGCCTACAAGTTGGAATTGCCTAAAGGATTGTCAGGAGTTCACGATGTATTCCATGTTTCCCAGTTGAAGAAGTGCCACGCGGAGGTGGCTGATATACCACTGAGAGACACAGTGCCGCTGGAAGCGATTCAGTTGGAAAGTGATTTGACCTATGAGGAGAAACCAGTTAAGATTCTTGAGTATGCCAGCCGAGTCACCCATAGCAAGGTTATCAAGATTTGGAAAGTTCAGTGGAGCCACCACACGGAGGATGAAGCCACCTGGGAACGAGAGGAAGATCTATTGAAGGACCACCCTCACCTATTTTCTAGCCAACCCGAATCTCAAGCGTGAGATTCATCTTAAGGGGGGTAGGTTTGTAACATCCCAAATTTTCAATTTGGAATGTTATACACTAGATCATCATTGCATATCATATTTTATTGCATTTGGTTGATCCTAGAAATTCTACGCGACTCAAGGACCTTCGGAGAGAGTTGGGGATTTCGTTATTTTCATATTTGAGTTTTCTCAAATTTTGAAAATAGGGTCATTTGATTTTATTTATTTTATCTTCAATTATTTCTAATATCAAAATATGAGAGAGGGAATAAAATGACTTTCCCAAAATAAAGAAATATTGAGGATTTAATAGAAAATCAAATAGGGTTTTATTCTGGAGTTTTCGTGGTTTTATTTGAATTTAGGAAAAATTGCACGTTTTCAAAAATTGCATTTAGGACCAAAAAAATGTTCATCCAGTTCTAAATATTTTATTTAGACGGTGAAAATTTGTTTTGGCAATTTTAGATTTTTATTTATTTTTCTAGATTTTTTTTAGTTTAGCAAAATTGTTTAAAAAAAACCTGCGCCCGACTAGGCCAAGGGCCCAGCCGAGCCAGGCCGGCCCAGCTGCCGCCTCCTCCTGCTCGAGTAGCCGCCGGACTCGGGAGGAGTCCGAGCTGGAGCCGCCTCGCCGCCGCCCGACCCTCACCCCAAGTCAGCCCCCCTACTTCTCTTAAATAGCTCCCCCCCCCCCCGCTGCCCTCTCCTCACCCCGCCGCCCCGCACCGCAGCCCGCCCCCGCCGCCTGTGCTGCTGCCGCCGCCCCACCGCGCGCCGCACGTCGCCTGCCGCCGCCGCCGCTGCTGCACCGCCCCGCCGGAGTTTCGCCGGAGCCCGAGCCGAGGTAGCCGCCCCGCCGCCTGATTTTCTGAGAGAAACCGCTTCCGTTTTTTAGAAAACCCTAGTTTTCATTTTTTTAAATAGATCGGTTTTTTTTGGTTTATTTATTTAGCGAGCGTTCACTCCTTCGGTCGTTTTAACGAACGCGTTTATCGTTTAGTTCCAGATAACGAACGTTCGTTCGTTAATCTGTTCATCATTTTTCTTTTTCTCAGATTAAATCCACGATTTTTCTGATCGCGATTCCTGATCCGATTTTCGTTTTAGTTTAACTTTTCGCTCGTTTATCGAAATCAGGCGATTCAAGCGCCTGGAGTTTCGCCTCGAAACCCTCTTTCCATTTAACCAACTCAAACAAGTTTTTGCCTCTGTAAAACTTGACCTAGATCCAGAATAGTAAGCAAAGCTTGTTTCTTTTGCCATTTGTCTTTCGTTGCTTCATTCGATTTGATTCTTTTTGCAAACCGGAGTTCTTAAGTTGAACTATCTGGTTAGTTCTCTTATTTGAGTTTTACCTGTGCATTAGTTGAGTACTTATTGTATGCTTGTTTGTTTGCGATAGAGTATTCGGAGTGCGCCGCTTGCTACTCCGAATCACTAGGTTTTGCGGATCATCAGCAAGGCAAGTAACACTTTGATCATACTTCCTATTACCCAGTTTTTATTTCATTAGATCAATCCTCACACATTGCATGATTAGGATCTCATTAAATTGTGGGTTTGGGAAGTAGATGAGGTAGTACCTATCACCTGTTTTATTATCAAACCTTTGGGAGTTACTTCTATGTTTGCTTATTATGCCATGCTATGCTAGTAGACGTGGATTGGGTGAGTGAAATCCATGACAGATGTGAGTTTGTTAAATTGATGGTTTATCTAAGGTGGCAACTTAAATACACATCTGGGTGGATTGAGGCACCTGGGTATTCCAGCGATTGCCTGTTTTTCTTTTGGACCACCACCCAGGCTCAAAGGGATCATGAGATTATTCATACTAGAAACTTTCGTGTGCAGCCACAAGCTACTATGGGCTCTAGCATAGTTGACTAAGTCGTGCGAACTCTTGCGGTGGTAGACTAGCAGATGTAGGGGATGTAGGTTGGTACGGTCTACCCATTCGTAAGGTGCTAGCGCTTCTGAAAGACTATGTCTCGGTCATCCGTTTCTCAAACACCATGTAGTGCGAGAATCCCAACGGAGGAGATCGAGTCTTGTGGGGAAAAGTGCGCAAACCTCTGTAGAGTGTATAAACTAATCATGGTTAGCCGTGTCCCCGGTTATGGACATCTTGAGTATCTAGTACTTGGATTATCATGTGAATCTCATCATGTTACTCTAAAAAATTTTGTTGGGTTTTAATGATGATGTTTAATTGGGATTGAGAGCGTGTCTACACTCTCAATGTTTAACAACTACCATGATAGTTAAATAAAATTTATTTCCTTTGTAGTAGGGAAAAAATGGCTTTACGCAAAACTGTAACCATAGAGCTTTCCACCAGCCAAATATGCATATAGTATAGTCTTATTCTTTCATTGCTCTCTATGTGTTACCTTGCCAGCATATTCCATGTGCTGACCCGTTTCGGGCTGCAACATTCATGTTGCAGAATTTTCAGACGATGAGTAAGGTGTCTTTTAGGTCATGGATCTGTACTCAGTGATGCCATTGGAGTTGATGGACTCACTTATCTTCCAAGCCTTCCGTTGTTATCGTTATTAGATGGCATTAAGCCATATTTATTGTAATAAGTTCTCTTTTGAGACACTCGATGTAATACGTGTGTGGTTGCTACTCTGTTATAAACCCTTCAAGTACTGTGTGGTGTTAGCATTACTGATCCAGGGATGACACCTGAACACAGAGATTGGACCATTTGAGGTCTGGTCGCTACAGCGCGCCCCACCCTATTGGGCCCCTCGTGGCTCCACCGGCCTACTTCTTTCGCCTATATATACTCTTATACCCTAAAAACATCCAGGGAGCCACGAAACTACTTTTCCACCGCCGCAACCTCCTGTACCCATGAGATCCCATCGGGGGACCTTTTCTGGCGATCTGCCAGAGGGGGATTCGATCACGGAGGGCTTCTACATCAACACCATAGCCTCTCCGATGATGTGTGAGTAGTTTACCACAGACCTTTGGGTCCATAGTTATTAGCCAGATGGCTTCTTCTCTCTCTCTTTGGATCTCAATACAAAGTTATCCTCGATGTTCTTGGAGATCTATTCGATGTAATTCTTTTTGCGGTGTGTTTGCCGAGATCCGAAGAATTGCGGGTTTATGATTAAGATTATCTATGAACAATATTTGATTCTTCTCTGAATTCTTATACGCATGATTTGATATCTTTGCAAATCTCTTCTAATTATCAGTTTGGTTTGGCCTACTAGATTGATCTTTCTTGCAATGGGAGAAGTGCTTAGCTTTGGGTTCAATCTTGCGGTGTCCTTTCCCAGTGACAGCAGGGGTAGCAAGGCACGTATTGTATTGTTGCCATCGAGGATAAAAAGATTTGGTTTATACCATATTGCTTGAGTTTATCCCTCTACACCATGTCATCTTGCCTAATGTGTTACTCTATTCTTATGAACTTAATACTCTAGATGCATGCTGGATAGCGGTCGATGTGTGGAGTAATAGTAGTAGATGCAGAATCATTTCGGTCTACTTGACACGAACGTGATGCCTATGTTCATGATCATGCCTAGATATCATCACAACTATGCGATTTTCTATCAATTGCTCGGCAGTAATTTGTTCACCCACCGTAATATATGCTATCTTATGGCCCCGGGTCTACTTTACATCATATTATTTTCCCGTCAACTAGCTATTTATGTCGTCGTTTATTCTGCAATCTTTACTTTTCAATCTATATGACAAAAATACCAAAAATATTTATCTTATTATCTCTATCAGATCTCACTTTCGTAAGTGACCATGAAGGGATTGACAACCCCTTTATCGTGTTGGTTGCGAGGTTCTTGTTTGTTTGTGCAGGTACTAGGCGACTTGCGTGTAGTCTCCTACTGGATTGATACCTTGGTTCTCAAAAACTGAGGGAAATACTTACGCTACTTTGCTGCATCACCCTTTCCTCTTCAAGGGAAAACCAACGCATGCTCAAGAGGTAGCAGGGCACAGGTGTAATCGGGCAAGAACATGCTTTTCCTGTGGAGTAGGTTCCGCGTGTTTAGCCTGTCATGTAGAAGTAGCTAGTGGAAGATCTTATGCCTCAGTCTACAAGCAGTGCTCCATATATTCTTGAAGATCATGTGTGATGTACCTTTTCCCATAAGCGGGTGGAACATCTTCTTAGACGAGTACTGGGGAGAAGACCAAGCATATTTCCACTAGTCCTTATTATCAGACACCACCCTGTTGTTCATCATTTGCAGGACCAGATTGTACTGCTCATAGGCTTGGAAGGAGAGAGGCCTATGGAATAGTTGACCGATAACCTCATGTGATTGCAAACTGTTTAGGGTTGTGTTTTTGTCTAGGGCATAGGAGAAAAGCTTAGGAAATTTGATACACAGTGGTTGGCCATCCCAATTATTTGTCCAGAATGTGATGGTATCTCCTTTGAATGCCTTGCAAACTGCATGTTTTTTGTTTAGTGGGAGGAGCCTCAGTATTGTTTTCCACCAAAAAGATCCAACCATTCTTTCTCCTGGTAAAGAAGTTTGGTAATAAGTGTCCCAGATGATGTTGACCCATGGGATATCTTCCTTGTTCATGAATTTGTGCAAATATTGTTGGGGAATGTAGTAATTCAAAAAAAAATCCTACGATCATGCAAGATCTATCTAGGAGAAGCATAGCAACGAGACAGGAGAGTGTGTCCACATACCCTCATAGACCAAAAGCGAAAGCGTTATGTAACGCGGTTGATGTAGTCGAACGTCTTCACGATCCAACCCATCCAAGTACCAAACGTACGGCACCTCCGTGTTCAGCACACGTTCAGCACGATGACGTCCCTCGAGCTCTTGATCTAGTAGAGGGTCGAGGGAGAGTTCCGTCAGCACGACGGCGTGGTGACTGTGTTGGTGATGTGATCTGCGTAGGGCTTCGCCTAAGCACCACGACAATATGACCGAGGTGGTAAACTATGGAGGGGAGCACCGCACACGACTAAAGAACAATTGATGTGCCTTTGTGGTGCCCCTTGCCCCGGTATATAAAGGAGGAGGGGAGGAGGCGGCTGGCCTAGGGGGTGGCCAAAGGGGGGAGTCCAACTAGGACTCCCAATCCTAGTTGGATTCCCTTTCCTTTTCCGAAGGGGGGAAAGAGGGAAGGGGGAGGAAGAGGAGAAGGAAAGGGGTGGGGGGCCTTCCCTAGTCCAATTCGGACTCCCTATAGGGAGGGGGCGCGACTACCCCTTGTGGGCTGCCTCCCCTATCCCCTATGGCCCATGTAGGCCCAATATTCCCCCCGGGGAGGGGGGGTTCCGGTAACCCCTCGGTACTCCAGAAAAATACCCGAATCACTGGGAACCGTCCGAATACAACCTTCCAATATATGAACATTTACCTCTCGGCCATTCCGACACTCCTCGTCATGTCCGTGATCTCATCCGGGACTCCACACAAACTTCGGGCACCAAAACACATAACTCATAATACAAACCATCATCGAATGTTAAGCATGCGGACCCTATGGGTTCGAGAACTATGTAGACATGACCGAGACACATCTCCGGTCAATAACCAATAGCGGAACCTGGATGCTCATATTGGCTCCTACATATTCTACGAAGATCTTTATCGGTCAAACCGCATAACAACATACGTTATTCCCTTTGTCATCAGTATGTTACTTGCCCGAGATTCGATCGTCGGTATTATCATACCTAGTTCAATCTCGTTTTCGGCAAGTCTCTTTACTCGTTTCGTAATGCATCATCCCGTAACTAACTCATTAGTTACATTGCTTGCAAGGCTTATAGTGATGTGCATTACCGAGAGGGCCGAGAGATACCTCTCTGATACACAGAGTGACAAATCCTAATCTTGATCTATGCCAACTCAACAAACACCTTCGGAGACACTTGTAGAGCATCTTTACAGTCACCCAGTTACGTTGTGATATTTGATAGCACATAAGGTGTTCCTCCGGTATTCGGGAGTTGCATAATCTCATAGTCAGAGGAATATGTATAAGTCATGAAGAAAGCAATAACAATAAAACTAAACGATCATAATGCTAAGCTAACGGATGGGTCTTGTCCATCACATCATTCTCTAATGATGTGACCCCGTTCATCAAATGAAAACACATGTCTATGGTCAGGAAACTTAACCATCTTTGATTAACGAGCTAGTCAAGTAGAGGCATACTAGGGACACTCTGTTTGTCTATGTATTCACACATGTACTAAGTTTCCGGTTAATACAATTCTAGCATGAATAGTAAAAAATTATCATGATATAAGGAAATATAAATAACAACTTTATTATTGACTCTAGGGCATATTTCCTTCAGTCTCCCACTTGCACTAGAGTCAATAATTTAGATTACATAATAATTATTCTAAGACCCATGGAGTCTTGGTGTTGATCATGTTTTGCTCGTGAGAGAGGCTTAGTCAACGGGTCTGCAACATTCAGATCTGTATGTATCTTGCAAATCTCTATGTCTCCCTCCTTGACTTGATCGCGGATGGAATTGAAGCGTCTCTTGATGTGTCTGGTTCTCTTGTGAAATCTGGATTCCTTCACCAAGGTAATTGCTCCAATATTGTCACAAAAGACTTTCATTGGACCCGATGCACTAGGTATTACACCTAGATCGGATATGAACTCCTTCATCTAGACTCCTTCATTTGCTGCTTCTGAAGCAGCTATGTACTCCGCTTCACACGTAGATCCCGCCACGACGCTCTGCTTGGAACTGCACCAACTGATAGCTCCACCATTCAATATAAATATGTATCCAGTTTGTGACCTAGAGTCATCCAGATCAGTGTCAAAGCTTGCATCGACGTAACCATTTATGGCAAGCTCTTTATCATCTCCATAAATGAGAAACATATCCTTAGTCCCTTTCAGGTTTTTTAGGATGTTCTTGACCGTTGTCCAGTGATCCACTCCTGGATTACTTTGATACCTCACTGCTAAACTTATAGCAAGGGACACATCAGGTCTGGTACACAGCATTGCATACATGATAGAACCTATGGCTGATGCATAGGGAATGACTTTCATTTTCTCTCTATCTTCTGTAGTGGTTGGGCATTGAGTCTGACTCAACTTCACACCTTGTAACACAGGCAAGAATCCTTTCTTTGACTGATCCATTTTGAACTTCTTCAAAACTTTATCAAGGTATGTGCTTTTAAGCATCTTGATCCCAATATATAAGCAGCTTCACCGAGGTCTTTCATTGAAAAATTCTTATTCAAGTATCCTTTTATGCTATCCAGAAATTCTGTATTATTTCCAATCAAAAATATGTCATCCACATATAATATCAGAAATGCTACAGAGCTCCCACTCACTTTCTTGTAAATACAAGCTTCTCCAAAAGTCTGTATAAAACCATATGCTTTGATCACACTATCAAAGCGTATATTCCAACTCCGAGAGGCTTGCACCAGTCCATAAATGGATCGTTGGAGCTTGCACACTTTGTTAGCACCCTTAGGATTGACAAAACCTTCTAGTTGCATCATATACAACTCTTCTTTAAGATATCCACTAAGGAATGCAGTTTTGACATCCATTTGCCAAATTTTATAATCATAAAATGCGGCAATAGCTAACATGAATCAGACAGACTTAAGCATCGCTACGGGTGAGAAGGTCTCAACATAGTCAACTCCTTGAACTTGTCAAAAACCTTTCACAACAAGTCGAGCTTTGTAGATAATAACATTACCGTCACCGTCAATCTTCTTCTTGAAGATCCATTTATTTTCTATGGCTTGCCAATCATCGGGAAAGTCAACCAAAGTCCACACTTTGTTCTCATACATGGATCCCATCTCAGATTTCATGGCCTCAAGCCATTTTGTGAAATCTGGGCTCATCATCGCTTCCTCATAGTTCGTAGGTTCATCATGGTCAAGTAACATGACCTCCAGAATAGGGTTACCGTACCACTCTGGTGCGGACCGTACTCTGGTTGACCTACGAGGTTCGGTAGTAACTTGATCTGAAGTTTCATGATCATCATCATTAGCTTCCTCACTAATTGGTGTAGGAATCACTGGAACTGATTTCTGTGACAAACTACTTTCCAATTCGGGAGAAGGTACAATTACCTCATCAATTTCTACTTTCCTCCCACTCACTTCTTTTGAGAGAAACTCCATCTCTAGAAAGGATCAATTCTTAGCAATGAATATCTTGCCTTCAGATCTATGATACAAGGTGTACCCAACAGTCTCTTTTGGGTATCCTATGAAGACACATTTCTCCGATTTGGGTTCGAGCTTATCATGTTGAAGCTTTTTCACATAAACATCGCAACCCCAAACTTTAAGAAACGACAGCTTAGGTTTCTTGCTAAACCATAGTTCATATGGTGTCTTCTCAACGGATTTAGATGGTGCCCTATTTAACATGAATGCAGCCGTCTCTAAAGCATAACCCCAAAACGATAGCGGTAAATCAGTAAGAGACATCATAGATCGCACCATATCTAATAAAGTACGATTACGACGTTCAGACACACCATTACGTTGTGGTGTTCCAGGTGGCGTGAGTTGTGAAACTATTCCACATTGTTTCAAATGAAGACCAAACTCATAACTCAAATATTCACCCCCATGATCAGATCGTAGAAACTTTGTTTTCTTGTTACGATGATTTTCCACTTCACTCTGAAATTCTTTGAACTTTTCAAATGTTTCAGACTTATGTTTCATTAAGTAAATATACCCATATCTACTCAAACATTTGTGAAGGTTACAAAATAACGATACCAGCTGTGAGCTTCAGCACTCATCAGACTGCATGCATCAGTATGTATTATTTCCAATAAGTCAGTTGCTCGCTCCATTGTTCCGGAGAACGGGGTCTTAGTCATCTTGCCCATGAGGCATGGTTCGCAAGCATCAAGTGATTCCAAAAGCCCATCAGCATGGAGTTTCTTCATGCACTTTACACCAATATGACCTAAACAGCAGTGCCACAAATACGTTGCACTATCATTATTAACTTTGCATCTTTTGGCTTCAATATTATGAATCTGTGTATCACTACAATCGAGATTCAACAATAATAGACCACTCATCAAGGGTGCATGACCATAAAAGATATTACTCATATAAATAGAACAACCATTATTCTCTGATTTAAATGAATAACCATCTCGCATCAAACAAGATCCAGACATAATGTTCATGCTCAACGCTGGCACCAAATAACAATTATTTATGTCTAAAACTAATCCCGGCGGTAGATGTAGAGGTAGCGTGCCGACATCGATCACATTGACTTTGGAACCATTTCCCACGCGCATCGTCACCTCGTCCTTAGCCAATCTTCGTTTAATCTGTAGCCCCTGTTTCGAGTTGCAAATATGAGCAACAGAACCAGTATCAAATACCCAGGCGCTAGTACGAGCATTAGTAAGGTACACATCAATAACATGTATATCAAATATACCTTTCACTTTTCCATCCTTCTTGTCTGCCAAATACTTGGGGCAGTTCCGCTTCCAGTGACCAGTCCCTTTGCAGTAGAAGCACTCAGTCTCAGGCTTAGGTACAGACTTGGGTTTCTTCCCTTGAGCAGCAACTTGCTTGCTATTCTTCTTGAAGTTCCCCTTCTTCCCTTTGCCCTTTTTTCTTGAAACTAGCTGTCTTGTTAACCATCAACACTTGATGCTCCTTCTTGATTTCTACCTCCGCAGCCTTTAGCATTGCGAAGAGCTCGGTAATTGTCTTTTCCATCCCTTGCATATTATAGTTCATCATGAAGCCTTTATAGCTTGGTGGCAGTGATTGAAGAACTCTATCAATGACACTATCATTGGGAAGATTAAGTCCCAGCAGAGTCAAGTGGTTGTGGTACCCAGACATTCTGAGTATGTGTTCACTGACATAACTATTCTCTTCCATTTTGCAGCTATAGAACTTGTTGGAGACTTCATATCTCTCAACTCGGGCATTTGCTTGAAATATTAACTTCAACTCCTGGAACATCCCATATGCTCCATGACGTTCAAAATGTCTTTGAAGTCCCGATTCTAAGCCGTAAAGCATGGCACACTGAACTATTGAGTAGTCATCAGCTTTGCTCTGCCAGGCGTTCATAACGTCCGGAGTTGCTCCTGCAGCGGGTCTTGCACCTAGCGATGCTTCCAGGACGTAATTCTTCTGTGCAGCAATGGGGATAATCCTAAAGTTACGGACCCAGTCCGTGTAGTTGCTACCATCATATTTCAACTTAGCTTTCTCTAGGAACGCATTAAAATTCAAGGGAACGGTAGCACGGGCCATTGATCTACAACAACATAGATATGCAAAAGACTATCAGGTACTAAGTTCATGATGAATTAAAGTTCAATTAATCATATTACTAAAGAACTCCCACTTAGATAGACATCCCTCTAGTCATCTAAATGATCACGTGATCCATATCAACTAAACCATGTCCGATCATCATGTGAGATGGAGTAGTTTTCAATGGTGAACATCACTATGTTGATCATATCTACTATATGATTCACGTTCGACCTTTCGGTCTCAGTGTTCCGAGGCCATATCTGCATATGCTAGGCTCGTCAAGTTTAACCCGAGTATTCTGCATGTGCAAAACTGGCTTACACCCGTTGTATGTGAACGTAGAGCTTATCACACCAGATCATCACATGGTGTCTTGGCACGACGAATTGTAGCAACGGTGCATACTCAAGGAGAACACTTATACCTTGAAA
Organism: Triticum urartu; assembly: GCF_003073215.2. NCBI lineage: Eukaryota > Viridiplantae > Streptophyta > Magnoliopsida > Poales > Poaceae > Triticum > Triticum urartu. The sequence continues at coordinate 479,707,693 of NC_053028.1, forward strand.
TTTAGTGAGGGATCATCTTATAATGCTACCGCCGTACTAAGCAAAATAAGATGCATAAAGGATAAACATCACATGCAATCAAAATATGTGACATGATATGGTCATCATTATCTTGTGCCTTTGATCTCCATCTCCAAAGCACCGTCATGATCTCCATCGTCACCGGCTTGACACCTTGATCTCCATCATAGCATCGTTGTCGTCTCGCTAACTATTGCTTTTACGACTATCACTACCGCTTAGTGATAAAGTAAAGCAATTACATGGCAATTGCATTTCATACAATAAAGCGACAACCATAAGGCCCCTGTCAGTTGCCGGTAAATTTTATAAAACATGATCATCTCATACAGCAATTTATATCTCATCACGTCTTGACCATATCACATCACAACAAGCCCTGCAAAAACAAGTTAGACGTCCTCTACTTTGTTGTTGCAAGTTTTTACGTGGCTGCTACGGGCTTCTAGCAAGAACCGTTCTTACCTACGTATCAAAACCACAACGATTTTTCATCAAGTGTGCTGTTTTAACCTTCAACAAGGACCGGCCGTAGTCAAACTCTATTCAACTAAAGTTGGAGAAACAGACACCCGCTAGTCACCTGTGTGCAAAGCATGTCCGTAGAACCAGTCTCACGCGGTCATGTAATGTCGGTCCGTTCCGCTTCATCCAACAATACCGCCGAATCAAAGTAAGATGTTGGTGGTAAGCAGTATGACTATTATCGCCCACAACTCTTTGTGTTCTACTCGTGCATATCATCTACGCATAGACCTGGCTCGGATGCCACTGTTGGGGAACGTAGTAATTCAAAAAAATTCCTACGATCACGCAAGATCTATCTACAAGAAGCATAGCAATGAGACGGGAGAGTGTGTCCACGTACCCTCGTAGACCGAAAGCGGAAGCGTTATGTAACGTGGTTGATGTAGTCAAACGTCTTCATGATCCAACCCATCCAAGTACCGAACATACGACACCTCCGTGTTCAGCACACGTTCAGCACGATGACGTCCCTCGAGCTCTTGATCCAGTAGAGGGTCGAGGGAGAGTTCCGTCAGCATGAAGGCGTGGTGACTGTGTTGGTGATGTGATCCGCGCAGGGCTTCGCCTAAGCACTATGATAATATGACCGAGGAGGGCATCATGACCCACAAGTATAGGGGATCTATCGTAGTCCTTTTGATAAGTAAGAGTGTCGAACCCAACGAGGAGCAGAAGGAAATGACAAGCAGTTTTCAGTAAGGTATTCTCTACAAACACTTAAATTATCGGTAACAAATAGTTTTGTGATAAGGTAATTTGTAACGGGTAACAAGTAATAAAAGTAAATAAGGTGCAGCAAGACGGCGCAATCCTTTTTGTAGCAAAGTACAAGCCTGGATAAACTCTTATATAAAGGAAAACGCTCCTGAGGACACATGGGAATTATCGTCAAGCTAGTTTTCATCACGCTCATATGATTCACGTTCGGTACTTTGATAATTTGATATGTGGGTGGACCGGTGCTTGGGTAATGCCCTTACTTGGACAAGCATCCCACTTATGGTTAACCCCTCTCGCAAGCATCCACAACTACAAAAGAAGTATTAAGGTAAACCTAACCATAGCATGAAACATATGGATCCAAATCAGCCCCTTACGAAGCAACGCATAAACTAGGGTTTAAGCTTCTGTCACTCTAGCAACCCATCATCTACTTATTACTTCCCAATGCCTTTCCCTAGGCCCAAACAATGGTGAAGTGTCATGTAGTCGACGTTCACATGACACCACTAGAGGCAAGACAACATACATCTCATCAAAATATCGAACGAATACCAAATTCACATGAGTACTTATAGCAAGACTTCTCCCATGTCCTCAGGAACAAACGTAACTACTCACAAATCATATTCATGTTCATAATCAGAGGGGTATTAATATGCATAAATGATCTGAACATATAATCTTCCACCGAATAAACGAACTAGCATCAACTACAAGGAGTAATCAACACTACTAGCAACCCATGGGTACCAATCTGAGGTTTTGGGACAAATATTGGATACAAGAGATGAACTAGGGTTTGAGATAAGATGGTGCTGGTGAAGATGTTGATGGAGATTGACCCCCTCCCGATGAGAGGATCGATGGTGATGACGATGGTGATGATTTCACCCTCCCGGAGGGATGCTTCCCCGGCAGAACAGCTCCGTCGGAGCCCTAGATTGGTTCTGCCAAGGTTCCGCCTCGTGGCGGTGGCGCTTCGTCCTAAAAGCTTCCTTATGATTTTTTCCAGGGTGAAAGACTTCATATAGCCAAAGATGGGCACCGGAGGCCTGCCAGGGGACCCACGAGACAGGGGGCGCGCCCAAGGGGGTAGGGCGCGCCCCCCACCCTCATGGATGGTGGGTGGCCCCCTCTGGTGCTTTCTTCACCCAATATTTTTTATATATTCCAAAACTGACTTCCGTGGAGTTTCAGGACTTTTGGAGTTGTGCAGAATAGGTCTCTAATATTTGCTCCTTTTCCAGCCCAGAATTCGAGCTGCCGACATTCTCCCTCTTCATGTAAACCTTGTAAAATAAGAGAGAATAGGCATAAGTATTGTGACATAATGTGTAATAACAGCCCATAATGCAATAAATATCGATATAAAAGCATGATGCAAAATGGACGTATCAACTCCCCCAAGCTTAGACCTTGCTTGTCCTCAAGCGGAAGCCGATATCAAAAAATATGTCCACATGTTTAGAGATATAGGTGCCGATAAAATAAAATACGGACATGAGGGCATCATGATCATTCTTATAACAACATATATATAAATATATTGTCATATGATTTCTTATGATAAAGTAACAATTTATTCACAATGTCAAGTATGAATCGGAAATTTCATTGAAAACTAACAAACTATAATCTCAGTCATTGAAGCAATTGCAATTTATCATAACATCGGAAAGAGTCAATATACGAGCTTTTCAGCAAGTCCACATACTCAACTATCATTTAGTCTTTCACAATTGCTAACACTCACGCAATACTTATGGGTATGAAGCTTTAATAGGACACAGAGAAAGATAGGGGCTTATAGTTTTGCCTCCCAACCTTTTACCTCAAGGGTAATGCCAACAATAATAGTTTATGAAAACCCACATCCAATTAGCTATATATATCAGGATCTTTCCAACACATAGTGCTTGCTAAAGGATAAAGTATAAAAAGGAGAGGTGAAGATCACGGCGACTCTTGCATAAGACAAAAGACAAAAAATAAAAGATAGGCCCTTCACAGAGGGAAGCAGAGGTTGTCATGTGTTTTTACGGTCGGATGCATGAAATCTTAATGCAAAAGAAAGTTACTTTATATTTCCACTTGTGAAATGGACCTTTATTATGCAGTCCGTTGATACGTCTCCAACGTATCTATAATTTTTGATTGCTCCATGCTATGTTATCTACTGTTTTGGGCAATATTGGGCTTTATTATCCACTTTTATATTATTTTTGGGACTAACCTATTAACCGGAGGCCCAACCCAGATTTGCTGTTTTTTGCCTATTTCAGTGTTTCGAAGAAAAGGAATATCAAACAGAGTCGAAACGGAACGAAATCAACTGGAGAAGTTATTTTTGGAAGGAAAGCTATTGGATGGACTTGGACCCCACGTCAGGAGCCAAGGGAGGTGCTCACGAAGGTGGGGGGCGCCCCCCTAGGGCGCGCCCCCTGCCTCGTGGGGCCCCTGAAGCTCCACCGATGTACTTCCTGCACCCATATAAACTCACGTACCCTAAAACTTCCAGAACAGAGATTAGATTGGGAGTTCCGCCGCCAGAAGCCTCCGTAGCAACCGAAAGCCAATCTAGACCCGTTCCGGCACCATGCCGGAGGGGGAATCCCTCTCCGGTGGCCATCTTCATCATCCCGGTGCTCTCCATGACGAGGAGGGAGCAGTTCTCCCTCGGGGCTAAGGGTATGTACCAGTAGCTATGTGTTTGATCTCTCTCTCTCTCTCTCGTGTTCTTGAGGTGATACGATCTTGATGTATCGCGAGCTTTGCTATTATAGTTGGATCCAATGATGTTTTCTCCCCCCCCCTCTACTCTCTTGTAATGGATTGAGTTTCCCCTTTGAAGTTATATTATCGGATTGAGTCTTTAAAGATTTGAGAACACTTGATGTATGTCTTGCCGTGGATATCTATGGTGACAATGGGATATCACGTCATTCACTTGATGTATGTTTTGGTGATCAACTTGCGGGTTCCGCCCATGAACCTATGCATAGGGGTTGGCACATGTTTTCTTCGTGATTCTCCGGTAGGAACTTTGGGGCACTCTTTGAGGTCCTATGTGTTGGTTGAATAGATGAATCTGAGATTGTGTGATGCATATCGTATAATCATACCCACGGATACTTGAGGTGACATTGGAGTATCTAGGTGACATTAGGGTTTTGGTTGATTTGTGTCTTAAGGTGTTATTCTAGTACGAACTCTAGGGCTGTTTGTGACACTTATAGGAATAACCCAACGGATTGATTGGAAAGAATAACTTTGAGGTGGTTTCGTACCCTACCATAATCTCTTTGTTCGTTCTCCGCTATTAGTGACTTTGGAGTGACTCTTTGTTGCATGTTGAGGGATAGTTATATGATCCAATTATGTTATTATTGTTGAGAGGACTTGCACTAGTGAAAATATGAACCCTAGGCCTTGTTTCTTATCATTGCAATACCGTTTACGCTCACTTTTATCATTAGTTACCTTGCTGTTTTTATATTTTCATATTACAAAAACCTTTATCTACCATCCATATACCACTTGTATCACCATCTCTTCGCCGAACTAGTGCACCTATACAATTTACCATTGCATTGGGTGTGTTGGGGACACAAGAAACTCTTTGTTATTTGGTTGCAGGGTTGCTTGAGAGAGACCATCTTCATCCTATGCCTCCTACGGATTGATAAACCTTAGGTCATCCACTTGAGGGAAATTTTCTACTGTCCTACAAACCTCTGCACTTGGAGGCCCAATAACGTCTACAAGAAGAAGGTTGTGTAGTAGACATCATCCGTCGCTTTTATTTCTTCCACATTACAAGATCGTATAAAGCTTATTATCTCCACACTAATAGACCATACATATTTAGAGAGCAATTTTTATTGCTTGCAACAATGACAACTTACTTGAAGGATCTTACTCAATCCATAGGTAGATATGGTGGACTCTCATGGCAAAACTGGGTTTAAGGATATTTGGAAGCACAAGTAGTATCTCTACTTGGTGCGAAGAATTTGTATAGCATGAGGGGGAAAGGCAAGATCAACATGTTGGATGATCCATGACAATATAATTTATTTCGGATGTAAGAAAGCATAACCCATTACGTTGTCTTCCTTGTCCAACATCAACTTTTTAGCATGTCATATTTTAATGAGTGCTCACAACCATAAAAGATGTCCAAGATAGTATATTTATATGTGAAAACTTCTCTTTCTTTATTACTTCCAATTAATTGCAATGATGACCAAAACTATGTTTGTCAACTCTCAACAACTTTTATTCATCATACTCTTTATATGTGAACTCATTACTCTCCATAAGATCAATATGATCTCTTTATTTGTTTTTGTTCTTTCTCTTTTTTCTCAAGATCATAACAAGATAACTGATACGTCCATTTTGCATCATGCTTTTATATCAATATTTATTGCATTATGGGCCGTTATTACACATTATGTCACAATACTTATGCCTATTCTCTCTTATTTTACAAGGTTTACATAAAGAGGGAGAATGCCGGCAGCTGGGATTCTGGGCTGGAAAAGGAGCAAATATTAGAGACCTATTCTGCACAACTCCAAAAGTCCTGAAACTTCCCGGATGATGTTTTCCAAATATATAAAAAATACTGAGCGCAAGAACTTCACCAGGGGGCCACACCCAGCCCACGAGGGTGCGGGGCGCGCCCCCTACCTCGTGGGCCCCCTGGTGGCCCTCCGGTGGCCATCTTCTGCTATATGGAGTCTTTCAATGGGAAAAAAAATCATAAGCCATCTTCTCGGACGAAACTCCGCCGCCACGAGGCGGAACCAATCTAGGGCTCTGGCGGAGCTGTTCTGCCGGGGAAACTTCCCTCCCGGAGGGGGAAATCATCGCCATCGTCATCACCAACGCTCCACTTATCGGGAGAGGGCAATCTCCATCAACATCTTCATCAGCACCATCTCATCTCAAAACCCTAGTTCATCTCTTGTATCCAATTCTTGTCTCTAAGTCCGGGATTGGTGCTAGTAGGTTGCTAGTAGTGTTAATTACTCCTTGTAGTTGATGCTAGTTAGTTTAATTGGTGGAAGATCATATGTTCAGATCCTACATGCATATTAATACCACTCTGATTATGAACATGTTTATGCTTTGTGAGTAGTTACTTTTGTTCCTGAGGACATGGGAGAAGTCTTGCTATTAGTAGTCATGTGAATTTGGTATTCGTTCGATATTTTGATGAGATGTATGTTGTCTCTCCTTTAGTGGTGTTATGTGAACATCGAATACATGACACTTCACCATTATTTGGGCCTGGAGGAAGGCATTGGGAAGTAATAACTAGATGATGGGTTGCTAGAGTGACAGAAGCTTAAACCCTAGTTTATGTGTTGCTTCGTAAGGGGCTGATTTGGATCCATATGTTCCATGCTATGGTTAGGTTTACCTTAATACTTTTGTTGTATTTGCGGATGCTTGCAATAGAGGTTAATCATAACTGGGATGCTTGTCCAAGTAAGGACAGTACCCAAGCACCGGTCCACCCACATACCAAATTATCAAAGTACCGAACGCGAACCATATGAACATGATGAAAACTAGATTGACGATATTCCCATGTGTCCTCAGGAGCGCTTTACATCTTATAAGAGTTTGTCCAGGCTTTTCCTTTGCTACAAAAAGGATTGGACCACCTTGCTGCACCTTATTTACTTTTGTTACTTGTTGCTTGTTACAAATTATCTTATCACAAAACTATCTGTTACCACTTATTTCAGTACTTGCAGAGAATACCTTGCTGGAAACCGCTTATCATTTCCTTCTGCTCCTCGTTGGGTTCGACACTCTTACTTATCGAAAGGACTATGATAGATCCTCGATACTTGTGGGTCATCAAGACTCTTTTCTGGCGCCGTTGCCGGGGAGTGAAGCGCCTTTGGTAGGTGGAATTTGGTAAGGACAAATTTATATAGTGTGCTGAAATTTAATGTCACTTGTTACCATGGAAGGTAATCCTCTGAGGGGCTTGTTCGGGGTATCTTCACCCCGACCAGTAGAGCAAAGAGTTGCTCCTCAACCTACTGAACCTACTAAAAATGAAAATTAAAATGAACATGCTTGCTTTGAAGTTCCTTCGGGTATGATAGAAAAACTGCTAGCTAATCCTTTTCTAGGAGATGGAACAAAACATCCTGATGAACATCTGATATATGTGGATCAAGTTTGTGGATTATTTAAGCTTGCAGGTGTACCCGGAGATGTTGTTAAGAAGAAGGTCTTCCCTTTATCTTTGAGGGGAGATGCATCGACATGGTATAGGCTATGTGATGATATGAGGTCTTGGAATTACAAACGATTGAAATTGGAATTTCATCAGAAGTTTTATCCTATGCATCTTGTTCATCGTGATCGCAATTATATATATAATTCTTGGCCTCGCGAAGGAGAATGCATCGCTCAAGCTTGGGGGAGGCTTAAATCAATGTTATATTCATGCCCCAATCATGAGCTCTCAAGGAGAAATGATTATTCAAAAATTTTATGCTCGGCTTTCTGGTAACAATCGCACCATGCTTGATACTTCATGTGCTGGCTCTTTTATGATGAAGACTATTGAATTCAAATGGGATTTATTGGAAAGAATTAAATGCAAGTCTGAAGATTGGGACCTCGACAATGGTAAGGAGTCAGGTATGACACCTAGTTTTGATTGTGTTAAATCATTTATGGATACCGATATTTTTCGTAAATTTAGCACTAAATATAGACTTGACTCTGAGATAGTAGCTTCTTTCTGTGAATCTTTTGCTACTTATGTTGATCTCCCCAAGGAGAAGTGGTTTAAATATTATCCTCCCATAGAAGTAAAAGTAGCTGCACCTATTAAAGTTGAAGAAAAGACTATCACTTATAGTGATCCTATTGTTCCTACTTCTTATGTTGAGAAACCACCTTTCCCTGTTAGGATAAAGGATCATGCTAAAGCTTCAACTATAGTACGTAAAAGCAACATTAAAACATATACCCCTCCTGAGCAAGTTAAAGTTGAACCTAATATTTCTATTGTTAAAGATCTCTTGTCTGATAATATAGATGGGCATGTTATTTATTTCTGTAATGAAACTGCTAGAATTGCTAAACCCCGTGATAAAGATAAACCTAGACCTGTGGTAGGCATGCCTGTTATTTCTGTTAAAATAGGAGATCATTGTTATCATGGCTTATGTGATATGGGTGCCAGTGCTAGTGCAATACCTTATTCCTTATACACAGAAGTTATGCATGATATTGCACCTGCTGAGATGGAAGATATCGATGTCACAATTAAACTTGCCAATAGAGATACTATTTCAGCAATGGGAATTGTTAGAGATGTTGAATTCTTGTGTGGGAAAACTAAATATCCTGCTGATTTTTTTGTTCTTACTTCTCCACAAGATAGATTTTGTCCCATTATATTTGGTAGACCCTTCTTAAATACTGTTAATGCTACCATAGATTGCAAAAGAGATGTTGTTACTGTCGGTTTAGATGATATGACTCATGAATTTAATTTTTCTAAATTTAGTAGACAACACCATGAAGAAGAATTACATAGTAAGGATGAAATTATTGGTCTTGCTTCTATTGCTGTACCTCCTAGTGATCCTTTAGAACAATATTTGCTAGACCATGAAAACGATATGTTTATGAATGAAAGAAGGGAATTAGATGAAGTATTCTTTAAACAGGAACCTATGCTGAAAAACAATTTACCTGTTGAAATCCTAGGGGATCCTCCTCCACCCAAGGGTGATCCCGTGTTTGGGCTTAAACCGTTACCTGATACTCTTAAATATGCTTATCTTGATGAGAAAAAGATATATCCTGTTATTATTAGTGCTAACCTTTCAGAACATGAAGAAGGGAGATTATTGAAAACTCTGAAGAAGCACTGTGCTGCTATTGGGTATACTCTTGATGATCTTAAGGGCATTAGTCCCACTCTATGTCAACATAAAATTAATTTGGTAGAAGATGCTAAACCAGTTCGGGATCATCAACGCCGGCTGAATCCTAAAATGAAAGAAGTGGTAAGAAAGGAGATACTAAAGCTCCTTGAGTCAGGTATAATTTACCCCGTTGCTGATAGTCAATGGGTAAGCCCTGTCCATTGTGTCCCTAAGAAGGGAGGTATTACTATTGTTCCTAATGATAAAGATGAATTGATTCCTCAAAGAATTATTACAAGTTATAGGATGGTAATTGATTTCCACAAATTAAATAAGGCTACTAACAAAGATCATTACCCCTTACCTTTTATCGATCAAATGCTAGAAAGATTATCTAAACATACACATTTTTTCTTTCTAGATGGTTATTATGGTTTCTCTCAAATACCTGTGTCAGCTAAAGATCAATCAAAGACTACTTTTACATGCCCTTTTGGTACTTTTGCTTATAGACGTATGCCTTTTGGTCTATGTAATGCACCTGCTACCTTTCAAAGATGCATGATGGCTATATTCTCTGACTTTTGTGAAAAGATTTGTGAGGTTTTCATGGACGACTTTTCCGTCTATGGATCTTCTTTTGATGATTGCTTGAGCAACCTTGATCGAGTTTTGCAAAGATGTGAAGAAACTAATCTTGTCTTGAATTGGGAAAAGTGCCACTTTATGGTTAATGAAGGTATTGTCTTGGGGCATAAAGTTTCTGAAAGAGGGATTGAAGTTGATAAAGCCAAGGTTGATGCTATTGAAAAGATGCCATGTCCCAAGGACATCAAAGGTATAAGAAGTTTCCTTGGTCATGCCAGTTTTTATAGGAGGTTCATTAAGGACTTCTCAAAAATCTCCTGGCCTTTGACTAATTTACTACAAAAAGATATACCATTCGTCTTTGATGATGATTGTGTAGAAGCATTTGAAATACTTAAGAAAGCATTGATCTCTGCACCTATTGTTCAGCCACCTGATTGGAGTTTACCCTTGGAGATTATGTGTGATGCTAGTGATTATGCTGTAGGTGCTGTTCTAGGACAAAGAGTTGATAAGAAACTAAATGTTATTCGATATGCTAGTAAAACTCTAGACAATGCTCAAAGAAACTATGCTACTACTGAAAAAGAATTCTTAGCAGTTGTATTTGCCTGTGATAACTTTAGACCTTATATTGTTGATTCTAAAGTAACTATCCACACTGATCATGCTGCTATTAAATATCTTATGGAAAAGAAAGATGCTAACCCTAGACTTATTAGATGGGTTCTCTTACTACAAGAATTTGATTTGCATATTGTTGATAGAAAAGGAGCTGAGAATCCCGTTGCAGACAACTTGTCTAGGTTAGAAAATGTGCTTGATGACCCACTACCTATTGATGATAGTTTTCCTGATGAGCAATTAAATGTCATAAATGCTTCTCATACTGCTCCATGGTATGCTGATTATGCTAATTACATTGTTGCTAAGTTTATACCACCTAGTTTCACATACCATCAAAATAAAAAGTTCTTCTATGATTTAAGGCATTACTTTTGGGATGACCCACATCTTTATAAAGAAGGAGTAGATGGTGTTATTAGATGTTGTGTACCTGAGCATGAACAGGAAAAGATCCTACGCACGTGTCACTCCAAAGCTTATGGAGGACACCATGCTGGAGATAGAACTGCACATAAGGTACTCCAATCTGGTTTTTATTGGCCTACACTCTTCAAGGATGCCCGTAAGTTTGTCTTATCTTGTGATGAATGTCAAAGAATTGGTAATATTGGTAGACGTCAAGAAATGCCCATGAATTATTCACTTGTTATTGAACCGTTTGATGTTTGGGGCTTTGACTATATGGGACCCTTTCCTTCCTCTAATGGATATACACATATTTTAGTTGCTGTTGATTACGTTACTAAGTGGGTAGAAGCTATTCCAACTAGTAGTGTTGATCATAACACCTCTATTAAGATGCTTAAAGAAGTTATTTTTCCAAGATTTGGAGTCCCTAGATATTTAATGACTGATGGTGGTTCACATTTTATTCATGGTGCCTTCCGTAAAATGCTTGCTAAATATGATGTTAATCATAGAATTGCAACTCCTTATCACCCTTAGTCTAGTGGTCAAGTAGAATTGAGTAATAGAGAACTCAAATTAATTTTGCAAAAGACTGTTAGTAGGTCTAGAAAGAATTGGTCCAAGAAACATGATGATGCATTATGGGCCTATAGAACTACATATAAAAATCCTATGGGCATATCTCCGTATAAAATGGTCTATGGAAAAGCATGTCACTTACCTCTCGAACTAGAACACAAGGCTTATTGGGCTATTAAAGAACTTAATTATGATTTTAAACTTGCCGGTGAGAAGAGGTTATTTGATATTAGCTCACTTGATGAATGGAGAACCCAAGCCTACGAAAATGCCAAGTTGTTTAAAGAAAAAGTTAAAAGATGGCATGACAAAAGGATACAAAAGCGTGAGTTTAATGTAGGTGATTATGTATTGCTATACAACTCTCGTTTAAGATTTTTTGTAGGAAAACTTCTCTCTAAATGGGAAGGCCCTGACGTTATCGAGGAGGTCTACCGTTCCGGTGCCATAAAAATCAACAACTTCGAAGGTACCAATCTGAAGGTGGTGAACAGTCAAATAATCAAATATTATATCTTAGGTAATCCCATAAATGTTCAAACCAATGTTATCGAAACCGTAACTCTGGAGGAATACATAAGGGACACTTTCCGGAACGTTTCAGACACCAAAAAGGAATAGGTATGTGGTACGGTAAGTAAACCGACTCCAAAACAATTTTAAGGCAATATTTCTCCGTTTTGGAATATTTAGAAAAATAGAAAAATAAGCAGCAGTCCGGGAAGGACACGAGGGCTCCATGAGGGTGGAGGGCGCGCCCTACCCTATAGGGCGCGCCCCCCTACCTCGTGGGCACCTCGTGTGCTCTCCGGACTCCATTTTCGTACATGACACGTATTTTGGTCGGTAAAAATTCATTATATAATCTCCCGGGGGTTTTGAGTCCCGTATCACGCAAAAATCCCTTGTCTTTGTTTTGAGCTGTCCTGCTGCAGACAGAGCAACATGTCGTCCCAGGATTTGGAGGGAGAAAGCTACGTGGCTGATTACCTTGCAGATCCTAAGATCCATGGGGATGTGGAGCATTGCGGTTGGACTATGGAAGAAGAAGAAGAGGACTATGAACCCAAGGGAAAGGAGGAGACGAGCTCAGATGAAGATGAAGTCCCACTACCTCAACCTGGGGACATGCATGTGGAGTTCAAAAAGTCAAGTCTCCCGGATAGAGTAAAGAAACCTAAGATCGAGTTTATCCCTTTTCGCCTCTTGCAGGAGAACAAGCAGGAACTATGCAAAAAGATACTGACCTGGAATAGGAGATCGAGGACCTAAGGGACCAAAATTCTGTCCTCAAACGCAAATTAAGGAAGAAGCCTACGCCATCAACAAAATCCCCACCGTCTCCACCAACAAAGAAGAATTGAGTATCCGGGTATGGGCACTCCACTTGGCAACTGCCAAGCTTGGGGGAGTGCCCCGGTATCGTATCACCATCACTTTCATCTTTACCGTTTTTCTTAGTTTGATCCTTTTGGTAATATATTGATCTAGTATAATAAAAGTTTTTAGTATGATCTAGTTGTGAGTTTTGCTTTACTATCCTTCTATGTAATCGAGTCCGTGAGCTATATAATAAAAATTAGTGTTGAGTCAAGGGCTTGATTATTTTGCCATGATCCTAGAGGAATAAAAGAAAAGAGGAAGAAATAAAAAGAAACAAAGAGATCATATGAGTCTTATGGAGAGTAATGAGCTCACATAGAAAGAGTATGATGAATAAAAGTTGTTGAGAGTTGACAAACACAGTTTTGGTCATCGTTGCAATTAATAGGAAGTAATAAAGAAAGAGAGGTCTTCACATATAAATATACTATCTTGGACATCTTTTATGATTGTGAGCACTCATTAAAATACGACATGCTAAAAGAGTTGACATTGGACAAGGAAGACAACTTAATGGGTTATGTTTTCTTACATCTGAGTTAAATTATATTGTCTTGGATCTTCCAACATGATGAGCTTGCCTTTCCCCCTCATGCTAGCCAAATTCATTGCACCAAGTAGAGATACTACTTGTGCTTCCAAATACCCTTAAACCAGTCTTGCCATAAGAGTCCACCATATCTACCTATGGATTGAGTAAGATCCATCAAGTAAGTTGTCATCGGTGCAAGCAATAAAAATTGCTCTCTAAATATGTATGATTGATTGGTGTGGGGGAAATAAGCTTTATACGAGCGTGTGATATGGAAGTAATAAAAGCGACAGACTGCATAATAAATGTCCATATCACAAGTGGCAATATAAAGTGACGTTCTTTCGCATTAAGATTTTGTGCATCCAAACCATAAAAGCGCATGACAACCTCTGCTTCCCTCTGCGATGGGCCTATCTTTTACTTTTATCTCCTACATTGCATAAGAGTCATGGTGATCTTCACCCTTCCTTTTTACATTTTATCCTTTGGCAAGAACAGTATGTTGGAAAGATCCTGGTATATATGGCTAATTGGATGTGAGTTTTCATGAACTATTACTGTTGACATTACCCTTGAGGTAAAATGTTGGGAGCCAAAACTATAAGCCCCTATCTTTCTCTATGTCCGATTAAGACTCCATACCCATAAGTATTGCGTGAGTGTCAGCAATTGTGAAAGATTATATGATAGTTGAGTATGTGGACTTGCTGAAAAGCTCTTATACATTAACTCTTTCCTATGTTATGATAAATTGCAATTGCTTCAATGACTGAGGTTGTAGTTTGTTAGTTTTCAATGAAGTTCACGATTCATACTTAATATTGTGATTGAATTATTACTCTAACATTAGAGATCATATGACAAGAATTATGTAAGTAGCTATTCTAAGAATGATCATGATGCCCTCATGTCCGTATTTTATTTTTATCGACACCTCTATCCCTAAACATGTGGACATATTTTTCGATTTCAGCTTTTCACTTGAGGACAAGCGAGGTCTAAGCTTGGGGGAGTTGATACGTCCATTTTGCATCATGCTTTTATATCGATATTTATTGCATTATGGGCTGTTATTACACATTATGTCACAATACTTATGCCTATTCTCTCTTATTTTACAAGGTTTACATAAAGAGGGAGAATGCCGGCAGCTGGGATTTTGGGCTGGAAAAGGAGCAAATATTAGAGACCTATTATGCACAACTCCAAAAGTCCTGAAACTTCACGGATGATGTTTTCCAAATATATAAAAAATACTGAGCGCAAGAACTTCACCAGGGGGGCCACACCCTGCCCACGAGGGTGGGGGGCGCTCCCTACCCCCCTGGGCGCGCCCCCTACCTCGTGGGCCCCCTGGTGGCCCTCCGGTGGCCATCTTCTTCTATATGGAGTCTTTTGATGAAAAAAAATCATAAGCCATCTTCTCGGACGAAACTCCGCCGGCACGAGGCGGAACCTTGGCGGAACCAATCTAGGGCTCTGGTGGAGCTGTTCTGCCGGGGAAACTTCCCTCCTGGAGGGGGAAATCATCGCCATCATCATCACCAACGCTCCTCTCATCGGGAGAGGGGAATCTCCATCAACATCTTCATCAGCACCATCTCATCTCAAAACCCTAGTTCATCTCTTGTATCCAATTCTTGTCTCTAAGTCCGGGATTGGTGCTAGTAGGTTGCTAGTAGTGTTAATTACTCCTTGTAGTTGATGCTAGTTGGTTTAATTGGTGGAAGATCATATGTTCAGATCCTATATGCATATTAATACCCCTCTGATTATGAACATGTTTATGCTTTGTGAGTAGTTACTTTTGTTCCTAAGGACATGGGAGAAGTCTTGCTATTAGTAGTCATGTGAATTTGGTATTCGTTTGATATTTTGATGAGATGTATGTTGTCTCTCATCTAGTGGTGTTATGTGAACGTCGACTACATGACACTTCACCATTATTTGGGCCTAGAGGAAGGCATTGGGAAGTAATAAGTAGAGGATGGGTTGCTAGAGTGACAGAAGCTTAAACCCTAGTTTATGCATTGCTTCGTATGGGGCTGATTTGGATCCATATGTTTCATGCAATGGTTAGGTTTACCTTAATACTTTTGTTGTATTTGCGGATGCTTGCAATAGAGGTTAATCATAAGTGGGATGCTTGTCCAAGTAAGCACAGTACCCAAGCACCGGTCCACCCACATACCAAATTATCAAAGTACCGAACGCGAATTATATGAACATGATGAAAACTAGCTTGACGATATTCCCATGTGTCCTCTGGAGCGCTTTACATCTTATAAGAGTTTGTCCAGGCTTGTCCTTTGCTACAAAAAGGATTGGTCTACCTTGCTGCACCTTATTTACTTTTGTTACTTGTTGCTCGTTACAAATTATCTTATCACAAAACTATCTGTTACCACTTATTTTAGTACTTGCAGAGAATGCCTTGCTGGAAACTGCTTATCATTTCCTTCTGCTCCTCGTTGGGGTCGACACTCTTACTTATCAAAAGGACTACGATAGATCCCCTATACTTGTGGGTCATCAATAACAAAGCCCTTGACTCAAAACTAATCTTTATTATATATAGCTCACGGACTCGATTACATAGAAGGATCATAAAGCAAAACTCAAAACTAAATCATACTTAAACTTTATTCTACTAGATCAAGATATTACCAAAAGGATCGAAGTAAGAAAAACGATAAAGATAAAAGTGTGATGGTGATACGATACCGGGGCACTCCCCCAAGCTTGGCAGTTGCCAAGGGGAGTGCCCATACCCATGTATTTATGTCTCTCTCTTCGGAGGTGGTGATGTGATATTCTTGGCAATGATGCCCCTTAGGATGCGATTCTCTTCCTCGATCTTATTAACTTGTTGCTTGAGGTCCATTATTTCCTTACGGAGCTTGCCCATGATGGCTAAAGCTCCTTTCACCCATGGATGTTGCATAGTTGCGGGAGAACAAGTAACACTCTTTTTCATATTTTCATAAGAAAGAAATCTAACATTGGAAGGGATAACCGAGTTTCGAATAGCTGAGCTCTGTAGCTCCCCCATCGTGAATCCGTCTCGGAAACGGGAAGTAACTTCTTGATCCTCTTCCATGGCATCTATCCTTTTCAAGTCAGACTCCATCTCTTCCTCCGTTGATGGCCCAAAGTGGTCAGCATCACTGTTTGCTCCTGGTCCCGGTGTCGGATGAGACACCCGGCTCTCCCCGACTGACTCTTGAGAAGACATCTTGCTCTAATCTGTAGTAGAGACAACTCAAAACAAAAACAGGAGATATTTGCGTGGTATGGTGTTCAAAACCTTCGGGAGATTATATAATGAATTTTTACCTACCAAAAGAAGTATCGTGCAAGAAAACGAAGTCCGGAGGACACACGAGGTGCCCACGAGGCAGGGTGGCGCGCCCTCCACCCTCGTGGAAGCCTCGTGTCCTTTCCGGACTGCTTCTTATTTTCTTAAATATTCCAAAACAGAGAAAAATTGCTATTAGAACTGTTTTGGAGTCGGTTTACTTACCGTACCACATACCTATTCCTTTTCGGAGGCTGAAACATTCTAGAAGGTGTCCCTTATATATTCCTCCGGGGTTACGGTTTCAATAACATTAGTTTCGACATTTTATAGGATTACCTGAGATATAATGTTTGATTCTTTGACCGTTCACCACCCTCGGATTTGTGCCTTCGAAGTTGTTGATTTTTATGGTACCGGAATGATAGACCTCCTCGATAACGTAAGGACCTTCCCATTTAGAGAGGAGTTTTCCTGCAAAAAAATCTTAAACGAGAGTTGTATAACAATACATAATCACCTACATTAAACTCATGTTTTTGTGTCCTTTTGTCATGCCATCTTTTAACTTTTTATTTAAACAGTGTGGCATTCTCATAGGCCTGGGTTCTCCACTCATCAAGTGAGCTAATGTCAAATAGTCTCTTCTCACCAGCAAGTTTGAAGTCATAGGTGAGCTCTTTAATGGCCCAATATGCCTTATATTCTAGTTCGAGAGGTAAGTGACATGCTTTTCCATAAACCATTTTATATGGAGACATACCCATAGGATCTTTATATGCAGTTATATAGGCCCATAATGCATCATCAATTTTCTCTGACCAATTCTTTCTAGATCTATTAACAGTCTTTTGCAAAATTAATTTAAGCTCTCTATTACTTAGTTCTACTTGACCACTAGACTGTGGATGATATGGAGATGCAATTCTATGATTAACATCATACTTAGCAAGCATCTTACGAAAAGCACCATGAATAAAATGTGAACCACCATAAGTCATTAAGTATTTAGGGACTCCAAACCTCGGAAAAATAACTTCTTTAAGCATCTTAATAGAGGTGTTATGATCAACACTACTAGTTGGAATAGCTTCTACCCACTTAGTAACGTAATCAATAGCAACTAAGATATGTGTATACCCATTAGAGGAAGGAAACGGTCCCATATAATCAAAGCCCCAAACATCAAATGGTTCAATAACAAGTGAATAATTCATAGGGATTTCTTGACGTCTACTAATGTTACCAATTCTTTGACATTCATCACAAGACAAGACAAACTTACGGGCATCCTTGAGGAGAGTAGGCCAATAAAAACCGGATTGCAATACCTTATGTGCAGTTCTATCTCCAGCATGGTGTCCTCCGTAAGCCTCGGACTGACACTTGCGTAAGATCTGTTCCTGTTCATGCTCAGGTACACAACATCTAATAACACCATCTACTCCTTCTTTATAAAGGTGTGGGTCATCCCAAAAGTAATGTCTTAAATCATAGATTTTTTTCTTTTGCTGGTATGTGAAACTAGGTGGTATGAATTTAGCAACAATGTAATTAGCATAATCAGCATACCACGGAGCAGTACGAGAAGGATTTATGACAGCTAATTGTTCATCAGGAAAGCTATCATCTATAGGTAGTGGGTCATCAAGAACATTCTCTAACCTATACAAGTTGTCTGCAATGGGGTTCTCAACTCCTTTTCTATCAATAATATGCAAATCAAGTTCTTGTAGTAGGAGAACCCATCTAATAAGTCTAGGTTTAGCATCTTTATTTTCCATAAGGTATTTAATAACAGCATGATCAGTGTGAACAGTTACTTTAGAATCAACAATATAAGGTCTGAACTTATCACAAGCAAATACAATTGCTAAAAATTCTTTTTCAGTAGTAGCATAATTTCTCTAGGCACTATATAGAGTTTTACTAGCATATTGGATGACATTTAATTTCTTATCAACTCTTTGCCCTAAAACAGCACCTACAACATAATCACTAGCATCACACATAATTTCAAAGGGTAAATTCCAATCAGGAGGCTGAACAATAGGTGCAGAAATCAAGGCTTTCTTAAGTATTTCAAATGCTTCTACACAATCATCATCAAAGACAAAAGGAACATCTTTTTGTAAGAGATTAGTCAGAGGCCTGGAAATTTTTGAGAAGTCTTTAATGAACCTCCTATAAAAACCGGCATGACCAAGGAAGCTTCTTATACCTTTAATGTCCTTAGGACACGACATCTTTTCAATAGCATCAACTTTAGCCTTATCAACTTCAATACCTCTTTCAGAAATTTTATGCCCCAAGACAATGCCTTCATTAACCATAAAGTGGCACTTCTCCCAATTCAAGACAAGATTAGTTTGTTCACATCTCTGCAAAACTCGATCAAGGTTGCTTAAGAAATCATCAAAAGAAGTTCCATATACAGAAAAATCATCCATGAATACCTCAACAATCTTTTCACAAAAGTCAGAGAATATTGCAGTCATACATCTTTGAAAGGTAGCAGGTGCATTACATAAACCAAAAGGCATACGTCTATAAGCAAAGGTACCGAAAGGGCAAGTAAAAGTGGTCTTTTCCTGATCCTCTTTCGACACGGGTATTTGAGAGAAACCAGAATAACCATCTAGAAAGCAAAAATGTGTATGTTTAGATAATCTTTCTAGCGTTTGATCAATAAAAGGTAAAGGGTAATGATCTTTTTTAGTAGCTTTATTTAGTTTGTGGAAATCAATTACCATTCTATAGCCTATAACAATTCTTTGTGGGATCAATTCATCTTTATCATTAGGAACAACAGTAATACCTCCCTTCTTAGGGACACAATGGACATGACTTACCCACTGACTATCAGCAACGGGATAAATTATACATGCCTCCAGAAGCTTTAGTATTTCTTTTCTTACCACTTCTTTCATCTTAGAATTTAACCGTCGTTGGTGATGAACAACCGCTTTAACGTCTTTCTCTAATTTTATTTTGTGCTGGCATAGAGTGGGACTAATGCCCTTAAGATCATCAAGAGTATATCCAATATCAGCACGGTGCTTCTTCAGAGTTTTCAATAATTCCTCTTCTTCTTGCTCTAAAAGGTTTGCACTAATAATAACAGGATATATCTTATTTTCATCAAGATAAGCATATTTAAGAGTATCAGGCAATGGTTTAAGCTCAAACACGGGATCACCCTTGGGTGGAGGAGGATCCCTAGAATTTCGACAGGCAAGTTGTGTTTCAAAATAGGTCCATGTTTAAAGAATACTTCATCTATTTCCCTTCTTTCATTCATAAACATATCATTTTCATGGTCTAGCAAATATTTTTCTAAAGGATCAATTGGAGGCACGGCAATAGAAGCAAGACCAACAATTTCATCTTTACTAGGCAATTCTTTATCATAGGGTTGTCTACGAAATTTAGCAAAATTAAAATCATGAGACATATCCCCTAACCCAACAGAAACAATATCCTTTTTGCAGTCTGTCTTAGCATTAACAGTATTCAAAAAGAGTCTACCAAATATAATGTGACAAAATTCATCTTGTGGGGAACCAAGACCAAGAAAATCAGCAGGATATTTAACTTTCCCACACAAGACTTCAACATCTCTAATAGAAATAGTATCTCTATTGGCAAGCTTAATTGTAACATCAATACCTTCTAACTCAGCAGGTGCAATATCATGCATAATTTCTTCATATAAAGAATGAGGTATTGCACTCGCACTAGCACCCATATCACATAAGCCATGATAGCAATGATCTCCTATTTTAACAGAAATAACAGGCATGCCTACAACAGGTCTATGTTTATTTTTAGTATCGGGTCTAGCAATTCTCGCAGCTTCATCACAAAAGTAAATAACATGCCCATAAATATTATCGGACAAGAGATCTTTAACCATAGCAATACTAGGTTCAACTTTAATTTTCTCAGAGGGTCTGGGTGTTCTAATGTTACTTTTGTTGACCACAGTTGAAGCTTTAGCATGATCCTTTATTCTAACAGGGAAAAGTGGTTCCTCAATATAAGCGGTAGGAACAATAGGATCAACATTATAAGTGATAGTCTTTTTTTCAACTTTAGTAGGCTCAACTACTTTTACTTCAATGGGAGGATGGTATTTAAGCCACTTATCCTTAGGGAGATCAACATGAGTAACAAATGATTCACAAAAAGAAGCTACTATCTCAGAGTCAAGTCCATATTTAGTGCCAAATTCACGAAAAGCATCGGTATCCATGAAAGATTTAACACAATCAAACTTAGGTGTTATACATGACTCCTTACCTTCGTCGAGTTCCCAATCTTCAGAGTTGCATTTAATTCTTTCCAATAAATCCCATCTGAATTCAATAGTCTTCATCATAAAAGATCCAGTACAAGAAGTATCGAGCATGGAGTGATTATTGAGAGAAAGCTAAGCATAATTTTTTTGAATAATAATTTCTCTTGAGAGCTCATGATTGGGCCATGAATATAACATTGACTCAATCCTCCCCCAATCTTGAGCGATGCTTTCTCCTTCGTGAGGCCAAAAATATAAAGGGAAGACCTTCTTCTTGATAACATCCTCGGGCATACCTGCAAGCTTAAATAATCCACAAACTTCATCCACATAGATTAGGTGCAAATCGGGATGCAATGTTCCATCTCATGTAAAAGGATTAGCTAGCAGTTTCTCTATCATACCTGAAGGAATTTCAAAGTAAACATTTTCAGTAGGTTCAGTAGGTTGAGGAGCAACTCTTTGCTCTACTGGTCGGGGTGAAGATACCCCGAACAAGCCCAGGATTACTTTCCATAGTAACAAGTGACAGTAAATTTCAGCACACTATATAAATTTGTCCTTACCAAATTCCACCTACCAAAGGCGCTTTGATAACCCACAAGTATATGGGATCAATTGTAGCCTCTTTCGATAAGTAAGAGTGTCGAACCCAACGAGGAGCTAAAGATAGAACAAATATTCCCTCAAGTTCTATCGACTACCGATACAACTCTATGCACGCTTGACGTTCGCTTTACCTAGAACAAGTATGAAACTAGAAGTACTTTGTAGGTGTTTATGGATAGGTTTCAAGATAATAAATAGCACGTAAATAAAAAGTAGGGGCTGTTTAGATAAAGACACAACTAAGTTAGTTTTAGTAGAGAGCTTGTTGTCACACAAGAAAGTTATTTGTCCCTAGGCAATCGATAACTAGACCGATAATCATTATTGCAATTTTATTTGAGGGAGAGGCATAAGCTAACATACTTTCTCTTCTTGGATCATATGCACTTATGATTGGAACTCTAGCAAGCATCCGCAACTACTAAAGATAATTAAGGTAAAACCCAACCATAGCATTAAAGTATCATGTCCTCTTTATTCCCATACGTAAACAACCTACTTACTCGGGTATGTGCTTCTGTCACTCACGCCACCCACCATAAGCAAATCATGAACATATTGCAAACCCTACAGCGGGGATCCCTCATGCTTGCGCGACACGGAGAGCACCATAGGACAGCACCAATAATAAAACATGCAACTCAAACCAATCACAACATCAATTAACCCATAGGACAAAACGGATCTACTCAAACATCATAGGATAGCCATACATCATTGGGAAACAATATATAGCATTGAGCACCATGTTTAAGTAGAGATTACAGCGAGTAAAAGAGGGGTTACACTGCTGCATAGAGGGGGGAAGAGTTGGTGATGATGGCGGTGAAGTTGTTGGTGTAGATTGCGGTGATGATGATGGCCCCGGCGGCGTTCCGGCGCCACCGGGAGAGAGGGGGAGAGAGCCCCCCTCCTTCTTCTTCCTTGACCTTCTCCCTAGATGGGAGAAGGGTTTCCCCTCTGGTACATGGCCTCCATGGCGGCGGAGGGGCGAGAGCCCCTCCGAGATTGGATCTGTCTCTCTGTCTCTCTCTGTTTCTGCGTTCTCAGATTCTGCCCTTTCACCATTTCTTATATTCCCGGAGATCCGTAACTCCGATTGGGCTGAAATTTTAACATGATCTCTATCCAGATATTAGCTTTCTCGCGGCGAAAGAAGGGCATCAACCGCCTTACGGGGTGGCCATGAGGGTCAGGGGCGCGCCCCCCTGCCTCGTGCCTCCCTCTGGCACCTTCTCGCGAGGATTTTTCTCCCCAAAAATCATATATATTCCAAAAAAAATCTCCGTCAGTTTTTATCCCGTTTGGACTCTGTTTGATATGGATATTCTGCGAAACAAAAAACATGCAACAAACAGGAAGTAGCACTAGGCACTGCATCAATATGTTAGTCGAAAAATAGTATAAAAAGTTGCCAAAAGTATATGAAAGTTGTAGAATATTGGCATGGAACAATAAAAAATTATAGATACGACGGAGACATATCAGCATCCCCAAGCTTAATTCCTGCTCGTCCTCGAGTAGGTAAATGACAAAAAAGATAATTTTTGATGTGGAATGCTACCTAGCATAATCTTGATCATGTATCTAATCATGCCATGAATATTAAGATACGAGTGATTCAAAGCAATAATATATCATTTGACATAAAAACAATAATACTTCAAGCCTACTAATAAATCAATCATGTATTTTCAAAATAACATGGCCAAAGAAAGTTATCCCTACAAAATCATATAGTCTGGCTATGCTCCATCTTCACCACACAAAATATTCACATCATGCACAACCCCGATGACAAGCCGAGCAATTGGTTCATACTTTTTAACGCGCTTCAGCTTTTTCAACCCTCACGCAATACATGAGCATGAGCCATGGACATGGCACTATAGGTGGAATAGAATATGATGGTGGAGGTTGTGTGGAGAAGACAAAAAGGGAGAAAGTCTCACATCGACGCGGCTAATCAACGGGCTATGGAGATGCCCATCAATTGATATCAATGTGAGGAGTAGGGATTGCCATGCAACGGATGCACTAGAGCTATAAGTGTATGAAAGCTCAAACTGGAACTAAGTGGGTGTGCATCCAACTTGCTTGCTCATGAAGACCTCGGGCATTTGAGGAAGCCCATCATCGGAATATACAAGCCAAGTTCTATAATGAAAATTCCCACTAGTATATTAAAGTGATAACTCAAGAGATTCTCTATATGAAGAACATGGTGCTACTTTGAAGCACAAGTGTGGTAAAAGGATAGTAACATTGCCCCTTTTCTTTCTTTCTTTCTTTTTTTCTTTTTTTTCTTTTTTTGTAGGCTTCTTTGGCCTCTATCTTTTTTGGGGGGCTTCTTTGGCCACTTTTATTTTGATCATGGGACAATGTTCTAATAATGATGATCATCACACTTTTATCTACTTACAACTCAATATTACAACTCAATACTAGAACAAAGATATGACTCTATATGAATGCCTGCGGCGGTGTACCGGATGTGCAATGATCTAGTGTAGCAATGACATCAAAAAACAGACAAGCCATGAAAACATCATGCTAGCTATCTTACGGTCATGCAAAGCAATATGACAACGAATGCTCAAGTCATGTACATGATGATGATGGAAGTTGCATGGCAATATATCTCGGAATGGCTATGGAAATGCCATAATAGGTAGGTATGGTGGCTTTTTTAAGGAAGATATAAGGAGGCTTATGTGTGACAGAGCGTATCATATCATGGAGTTTGGATGAACCGGCGATGTTTGCACCAACTCTCGAGGTGAGAAAGGGCAATGCATGGTACCGAAGAGGCTAGCAATGATGGAAGGGTGAGAGTGCGTATAATCCATGGACTCAACATTAGTCATAAAGAACTCGCATACTTATTGCAAAAGTTTTTTAGCCCTCAAAGCAAAGTACTACTACGCATGCCCCTAGGGGTATAGATTGGTAGGAAAATACCATCGCTCGTCCCCGACCGCCACTCATAAGGAAGACAATCAATAAATACCTCATGCTCCGACTTCGTTACATAATGGTTCACCATACGTGCATGCTACGGGAATCACAAACCTCAACACAAGTATTTCTACTAATCCACAACTACCCACTAGAATGACTCTAATATCACCATCTTTATATCACAAAACTATTGCAAGGAATCAAACATATCATATTCAGTGATCTACAAGTTTTATGTAGGATTTTATGACTAACCATGTGAATGACCAGTTCCTATCATCTCTCTAAATAGATATAAGTGAAGCAAGAGAGTTTAATTCTTTCGACAAAAGATATGCCCATGCTCTAACAAATATAAGTGAAGCAAAAGAGCATTCTACAAATGGCAGTTTTCTATGTAAAGAGAAACAGGCAATCCAAACTTCAAATGATATAAGTGAAGCACATGAAGCATTCTATAAGGCCGTAATCAAAAGATATAAGTGAAGTGCAAAGAGCATTCTATAAATCAACCAAGGACTATCTCATACCAGCATGGTGCATAAAAGAAAAATGAAAACTAAATGCAAAAGACACTCCAAGATTGCACATATCGCATGAACGAAACGAATCCGAAAACACACCGATACTTGTTGAAGAAAGAGGGGATGCCTTCCGGGGCATACCCAAGATTAGACGCTTGAGTCTCCTTGAATATTTACTTGGGGTGCCTCGGGCATCCCCAAGCTTGAGCTCTTGCCTCTCTTCCTTCTTCTCACATCGGGACCTTCTCGATCATCGAACACTTCATCCACACAAAACTTCAACAGAAAACTCGGTAAGATCCGTTAATATAATAAAGCAAATAACTACTCTAATTACTGTTGCAAACCAATTCATATTTTGTTTTGGCATCATAGATACTGAAATATAACTTTTTCATGGCTTAATCCACTGATATAAATCGATAGTTTCATCAAAACAAGCAAACTATGCATCAAAAACAGAATCTGTCTAAAACAGAATAGTCTGTAATAATCTGAACATTCACCATACTTCTTATACTTTAAAAATCTGCCAAAATTAGGAAAAATAAAAAATTTGTATAGAAAGACAGTGCAAAAAGAATCAGAACCATTTGACGTTCCAGTAAAAAATGTAAAATCGCGCACTTCAGCCAAAGTTTCTGTCCTGCACCGCACAAACCAACAAGCAATGTAAACATCCTAAAGGCAAACCTTGGCACATTATTTTTATAATACAAAGGAATTGTACAAGGGTATAATTATTATTTTTGAAAAGTTTCTGTAATCAAGGGTCACAAAGTTTCCATGGGCATGAACAAAGTTCAAGGCTAGCTCCCACTTTAACAATGCTCGTCTTTCTCACTTTCGCTTTTCTTTTTGAAAAAGTTTTCGGTTCCCCTCTTTTTTTTACTTTATAAAAGCACTCAACAGAAATAAATGACTCTCTAAAACTTCCGGGTTGTCTCCCTGGCAGCGCTTTATTTAAAGCCATTAAGCTAGGCATATAGTGCTCAAGTAATGGATCCACCCGGATCCCAAGGTATATCAAAGCCAATTTTAATTAACAATGATTTGTGATTTAGTAGTGAGCACAAAGCAACATAAATCAAGCAATGACGAAGTATAACTCTCTTCCTATGCATCGGCATGTCATAAAATAACAATTCATGCACACATAATAAAGGCCAATGCATAGTGTCGGTGTCAAAACCGGCGGATCTCGGGTAGGGGGTCCCGAACTGTGCGTCTAGGCCGGATGGTAACAGGAGGCAAGGGACACGAAGTTTTACCCAGGTTCGGGCCCTCTCGATGGAGGTAAAACCCTATGTCCTGCTTGATTAATATTGATGATGTGGGTAGTACAAGAGTAGATCTACCACGAGATCGGAGAGGCTAAACCCTAGAAGCTAGCCTATGGTATGATTGTAATTGTGTATGTTGTCCTACGGACTAAAACCCTCCGGTTTATATAGACACCGGAGAGGGTTAGGGTTACACAAAGTCGGTTACAATGGTAGGAGATCTGCATATCCGTATCGCCAAGCTTGCCTTCCACGCCAAGGAAAGTCCCTTCCGGACACGGGACAAAGTCTTCAATT
The DNA here is from genome assembly GCF_003073215.2 of Triticum urartu. Lineage (NCBI taxonomy): Eukaryota > Viridiplantae > Streptophyta > Magnoliopsida > Poales > Poaceae > Triticum > Triticum urartu. The sequence continues at coordinate 479,734,273 of NC_053028.1, forward strand.
TTGTATCTTCATAGTGCGGGAGTCCGGCTGAAGGTATAGTCCGGCCAACCGGACACACCCTAATCTAGGACTCCCTCAGTAGCCCCTGAACCAGGCTTCAATGACGACGAGTCCGGCGCGCAGATTGTCTTCGGCATTGCAAGGCGGGTTCCTCCTCCAAGTACTTCATAGAAGATTTTGAACACCAAGATAGTGTCCGGTTCTGCAAAATAAGTTTCCACATATTGCCATAGAGAGAATAATATTTACACAAATCTAATCTGCTGACGTATTCCGTAGTGTGACACACCACGGCCAAGCCTTTATCCGAGTTGTTTCATTATCCCACCTCAGCGCGTCATGCGAGGCGGTTTCCTTGGCACGTCTTGTTAAAGCAGAGATCGTGTCCCCTTATTCCGGGATTCTCATCAATACGGGCATGGGTAACCCAACCGCTTCTAGGAATCCTAGATTATAGGCAAGTCCAAACGGACACGAAGAGGACGCTTGATATTCACCCTCTTTATAAAGGGACAAGACTTTTATTTTCCCTCCCGTGCTCAATCGAATCCTTCCCCTACCTCAAGCTCAAGAGCCCAAAGTTCAGGTCAGGTGCTCCGAACCTTCAGTCATGTCCGGATCTAGCCTTCAAGGCCGATGGGTGCCTTCCTCCGTCACGGAAGAAGACATCAAAAAGTTGAGGGAGGCCAGATATCTGACCGCCGAAATTTTGCATTGGCTGCCTCCCCGAGGGCAGGCCGTCCCCACCCCCGAACCCAACGAGAACGTCGTGCTTGTCTCCCACTTCCTCCGAGGTCTAGGCCTTGCTCTGGATCCTTTCGTCAGGGGTTTGATGTTTTACTACGGGCTAGACTTCCATGATCTAGCTCCGGACTCCTTTCTTCATATCACGACATTTATCGTCGTGTGTGAGGCCTTCCTCCGGGTTACCCCTCACTTTGGCCTATGGCTCAAGACCTTTGAAGTGAAGCCGAAGATGATCGAGGGGCAACATGCAGCGTGTGGAGGTGCCTAAATACGCAAGATGAAGGGAGCTTCGTGGCCCAAAGGTTCCATCCAGAGGTGTCTGAATTGTGGCAACAGGAGTGGTTCTACATCACGGCTCCTAGAAGTGCCAAGTGGGCGGTCCCCCCTGTTTTCCGCTCGGTCCCTCCACCACAGCTGATGTCATGGATCAGCAGAGGTCTGAGCTGGGGTCCAGCCAAGGACGTGCCTATACTGCAAAGCCGCATTCGAGATCTCTTCAATGGAGATTTCAGTTTGGTTGCGGTAATACAAGTTATGCTGGTTCGTCAAGTCCAGCCTTGCAAACGCCGGCCTCTTCGCCTGTGGGAGTTCAATCCCGAGGGACCGTGTGTCATTCAAAATTTTCTCGGCCTGACGCACGAGGAGATGTACAAGTCATTCTTCGGACCTCAGGTGGAGTGTCCGAAAATCACCGAGGACGTGGGCCTGAGTAGTAACCGCGCCGCCGAACAGGTAAGGCATCTTCCGGCCGAACATACTATCTCTCCTTTGTTACGAAGTTATTTCCGAGAGTTCGCTTTTTGACCAGGACTGGCTAACAAAGGCGAAGTTGATTCGGTGTTCGGCCCCCCTCCCCGAGGGTTTGGAAAATCCGGTATTGGAAAAGATGCTCTAGACCGCACCTTGCCCGGAGCCCTTGAAGGAAGATACTGTGGAGGATAATGCGGGCGGACGGGGCCCCCAACGCTGCCCATTCTAGCCGAGGGAGCGAGCGTCTCCATGAAGGAAGACAACCAGAAGAGGAAAAGGACTGCGCCCGGGGATTCGGAAGCCGAAGCTTCCGAACGGGAGAAGAAGTCTCCCACAGAGGGTCCTACCTTGGGGGGCGCTGTTGCCGCACAAAGTCCGCGGGGGGATCAATTCTCCCGCGAGTCGTAAGTGACCCGAAATACTTTAATAGTACAGATATGCCATCTTTTTCTTCTGAGAAAATAACCACCACATATATTTTTGTAGTTCGAGCCTTAGCCCCTCTCAAATGAGCTCGTCTTCGGGAATCTTGTTCCAGAGAATATGGAGAGCGAAAGGCCTCCTCCGGACTCCTCCGCTCCGGAAGCGAGCGACCCTGAAGTGTCATCGCGGAGGGCCTCTCCGAGTCCGGTGAGGCCAGAAGATAATCCCATTGACCCCCGAAGCTCCCAGTGTCCGGCTCCCGAAGAGAGCAGACAAAAGAGTCCGGCACCGTCTAGTGTGCGATCGGATGTTCTGAGGGAGTTGGTGGGGCGAGAGGCCATCTCAAATGAACACCGTGTGCTGATGAATACGGTGATGGAGAGAATATTGTCCGTCGAAAGCGGATTGCATGAAGCTGTTATGAGTCTACTGACAGGCTTTGAGGTACGTAAAAGAATGTATGATAGTCCTGCACATGCTAGGTGTGCCCTGTGTAGATAGTAGCCCCTGAGACTCTGGTTGTCGTCGGAAACGACGATGAACAGAGGATCATATTCCCAGGTAATAACTATGCTGCCTCTATGTGCAGGTGATGGAAGCTCTGGTGGCTAGCCGAACTAGCGAGTTTGCCCAGTTAGAACGGCAGTTGGATGCGGCAGACGCCGACATCAAGCTTGTTAACAAAAGGCTTGACGAGGCATAGGGTAAGTGTCATTATCTGATAAACGCCACATAGGAAGAGCAGCATGATGCCAGTATCTTTAATATGTTGTGACTGCAGATGGAGCTGCCACTGTTGAAGCCTTGCGGGCAGAACTTGCCCGAGCCAAGGAACAAGCGAGGTTGGGTAATGCGGCTGCTTTGAAGGCGGCCAAAGAGTTGCAAGCCGAGAAGGCCGCGCATGGCGAGAGCCGAGACAAGATGGCCAAGATGGCCATAGAATTAAAAGCCACCGCCGACCGTTGCAGGGTTCTTGAAAAGGAAAACCAAGCGAAGGCATCGGACCTTGAGAAGGCTGCTACGACGAAAAAGGACCTCCGCTCTGCTATGAGGGCAAAGAAGGAGGAGCTGCGAGAAGCCGGGGATATTGTAGCTGGGAAATCCTTTATGTTGCGGAGGAAGTTCGGAGATCCACGGTATGTCCCTCTGGATCGGCTGTGGAGTTCGGAGGATGTATATATGGATTTGGTGGCGAGCGCTGCCGATGCGGCCAAGTATTTCCAGGGTCAGACGGACCGTGAAGTAGACCAGTTGTTTTGGAGACAATTCCATTCTCCCGAGCGTCCGCTTTCATTGACTGACCAATTAGCCGAATGGGCCGAACTAAATAGGTTGTCCGGACTCTCCATGAGGTCTGTTGTGGATCAGCTGTGGCCGGAAAGGTCAAAACCGAACAGCTATTTCAGCTTGGTGCAGCAGTTCCTTGACGTGGTGCCGCGCATTAATGCGATGAAGAGGTCGGCGTGCATAGAGGGCGCACGGATGGCCTTTGCCCGTGTTAAAGCATACTGGGCGGAGATGGATGCTACCACTGTTGCAGCGCGAGATTCGGCCATAGGTCGAAGGGCTACTGAGCACTACTTTGAAGAAGTTCTTGAGGGTGCTCGTTTGATAGAGACCCAATGCTTAAAAAATATTATGTTTGAGTGATATGTAATCTCATTGTAAGCGAAATACTTTTATAAATTTTTATAAGGCCATTTTTATACTTTTTCCTGAAAGTAATATGATGCCTCATGGGCGGCCGTTTATGTATACATGTGTATAACTTGAAAGATTGTAGCCGTCAGCTTCAACCCTCACGCATATAATGCGGAGGTGCTCGCAAAAACACGTGTTCACACTTAACCCAACGTCTTGGTCCTATTAAGGAGGTGATAGCGGAGCGAGCGAGGCAACCGGACTATAATGCTTTAGCACTTTCACTTAGCCATAGGAGTTTGACAGTGGGGCTACTACATAGCCCTTGGTGGCTCCGCACTTTTCCGATCCCGGGGTGTGTACATGTCTGGCCGGAAAATGGCCCTTCGTTAAGGCGGAGGAATTCTAACATTCCAATAGGTCATCGAGTGGTTGACCAGTCTCACGTTATATCATGACAGTCACTTTTCGGCTTTCTCTACTGAGGTGCTCGTCCGGATGAACCAGGGCACAATCGCAGTAGTTCTCCTGGTGCTACCTTAGCCGGTAAAGCGGAACGTAAGGCACCAAAACACAGGAGCCGGGCAAACCCAACATTTGACCAAAGACAATGATTCGGAGCTGATGCATATAGGGACAAACTCGCGACGCTGAACACTCCCTAAGGTATTCGGTCTTTGTGGTATAAACCGGGCCGAAATAATGGCCTTTGTAAGAAGCCCCTTGTGTCCAGGTACATGCATTGTTCTGGCGTGGCCACATGCCAAAACGCTAGCATCCTTCTCAACGGTGGATATGTATCAACAAGAGACAGTAAGAAAGGTTTACGCAGGGTCCTAATCTAAAAAGAATCCTTGGAGCGGGTCCCTGTTGCACGTCTGCGCCTGTATCTCCGTTGTGCCGTATCCTGGACGGGTGTGGCACGATGATCGTTTGTAAAAGAGAGGAATTTAGGTGAAAAAGTTGTCGTGCAAAAAGATAGTTTGTTAAAGAAACCATGTATAATTCAAGATGAGAAGAAATTGCCACTCGTCTGCGTGTGTTGAGCCCCTTGTATTGACAAATAGGGGTGTGACCATTTATTCGGTATAAGTAGCGGCGCCGGACTTGATTAGTTGTATCTGAGGTCTTGACGACCTATTGGATGCTTTCGCTTGTCCGGGGCCTTTAGTGTGCGGCTGCCAAGGCGGCCTCACTCTCTTCGACGCGCAGAGATCGCTTGATATTTCCGTGCACTGTAATGATGCCACGTGGATCGGGCATCTTAAGTGTGAGGGAGGCGTAGTGTGGTATTGCATTAAAGAGAGCGAAAGCTTCGCGTCCGAGCAGTGCTTGATAGCCACTTTGAAACCGAGCGATGTGGAAAGTTAAATGCTCGCGACGGAAGTTATCGGGGGAGCCAAATATAACTTGTAGTAGGAGGGAGCCCATACAACGAGCCCCTGGCCGCATCAAGTGCTTCCTCCTCTAATCGGGGTAGCAACCTGCGCTTTGGGTAGCTCTTGGAGGGGCGTTCGAGTTTATGCTCTTCGGCCGCAAGGACTTCAGTCCATCTGTCGACTAGCAAATCTTGATCATCTCTAAGTTGTTGCTGTTTTTTCTTGAGGCTTCTTGCCGTGGCCATAAGCCTGCATTGAAAACGCTCTTGCTCGACGGGATCCTCTGGCACGACGAATGCGTCGTCGTCGAGGCTTGCCTCGTCTTCGGAGGGAGGCATATAATTATCGTCCTCGACCTCTCTGTCTGCCGCTCTCTCACGAGGGCTGGTTTCTCCATCCTCCTGTGCTAAATCTTGCTGGAGGGGGTTTTCTTCGGCACTTTCCGGAGTATTATTATCTCCTGTGCTGGAATCACCGTATTTGTTTTGGCGGGATTTTGAGCGGCGCCGCTGACGCCGGCGCTTAGGCTGTTTCTTGGAGGGGTCATCCTCCGCTGTTCCATCGCCATCTCCTTCTTTTGGGGTGTCCACCATGTATATGTCATATGACGAGGTGGCTTTCCAGGGCCTGATAGGCGCTAGTTCTTCATCGTCTCCTTCATCGGCGTCCATACCGTCGATGTCTTCGGAGTCAAAGTCGAGCATGTCGGTTAAGTCGTCGACAGTGGCTACAAAGTGGGTGGTGGGTGGGCTTTGAATTTCTTCATCGTCCGAATCCCAACCTTGCTGACCGTAGTTCGGCCAGGGCTCTCCTGATAAATAGAGAGACTTCAGTGTCTTCAGAATATCGCTGAAAGGAGAGTGCTGAAAGATGTCCGCGGCAGTAAACTCCATAATCGGCTCCCAATCGGATTCGATCGGCAGGGGCGCGGAGGGTTCGGAGTCCGAAGAGGAGTCCGGCTCCTTGGAGTCACGAGTCTCGCAGAGTGCGGGGCTGGTGTTCAGCTCGATCGCCGTTGGGATCGTAGCCCCCGAGGCAGCGTCCAACCACCCATCCTCGATCGGCGCAGTTGGCTCCGAATTAAGGGTCGAAGCCGATGCGGGTGCGGCCTCCAGGGCACTGTTCGGTGGCAGAGCTAGATCATGCTCGTCGTGACAGTGCGGCGCGCTCGGCAGTGGCTCGAATCCGTCGAAGATCAAGTCCCCGCGGATGTCAGCCGTGTAGTTTAAACTTCCGAATCTGACCTGACGGCCAGGGGCATAGCTTTCGATCTACTCCAGATGGCCAAGTGAATTGGCCCGCAGTGCGAAGCCGCCGAAGACGAAGATCTTTCCGGGGAGGAAGGTCTCACCCTGGACTGCCTCGCCATTGATGATCGTAGGAGCCATCAAGCCTGACGACGACGACACAGAGGAACTCTCAATGAAAGCACCAATGTCGGTGTCAAAATCAGCGGATCTCGGGTAGGGGGTCCCGAACTGTGCGTCTAGGCCGGATGGTAACAGGAGGCAAGGGACACTAAGTTTTACCCAGGTTCGGGCCCTCTCGATGGAGGTAAAACCCTACGTCCTACTTGATTAATATTGATGATGTGGGTAGTACAAGAGTAGATCTACCACGAGATCGGAGAGGCTAAACCCTAGAAGCTAGCCTATGGTATGATTGTAATTGTGTATGTTGTCCTACGGACTAAAACCCTCCGGTTTATATAGACACCGGATAGGGTTAGGGTTACACAAAGTCGGTTACAATGGTAGGAGATCTGCATATCTGTATCGCCAAGCTTGCCTTCCACGCCAAGGAAAGTCCCTTCCAGACACGGGACGAAGTCTTCAATTTTGTATCTTCATAGTCCGGGAGTCCGGCTGAAGGTATAGTCCGGCCAACCGGACACCCCCTAATCCAGGACTCCCTCACATAGTATAAATAATTTCTTGCAATTTTATCGTGTTGGAAACATGGAGAGGCGGAGATGTAGTTCCTCTCTCATAATAATTGCAAGTAGGAGAAGCAAGCACATGCATATTATATCTATCAAAATCATCATATGTAGTAGTAAAACGCAACCCATCAATATAATCCTTAATAAGGGCAAACTTCTCCGATATAGTGTAGTCGGGAGAATTCAAATAGATAATAGGACTATCATGCGTGGGTGCAATAGCAACAATTTCATGTTTAACATAAGGAACTATAGCAAGTTGATCACCATAAGCATAATTCATATTGGCATCTTGGCCACAAGCATAGCAAGCATCATCAAAAAGGGATATTTCAAAAGAACCAACAGGGTCATAATAATCATCATAGCATTCATCCTTCAGTAAGCACGAAGGGAAATTAAACAATGTATGAGTTGAAGAGTTACTATCATTAGAAGGTGGGCACGGGTGATCAATCCGCTCTTCCTCCTTTTGTTCTTCGCTCTCCTCCTCATCTTTTTTATCCAATGAGCTCACAATGTCATTAATTTCTTCTTCCATAGACTCATGCAAAATATTAGTCTCTTCTTGGACAGCAGAGACTCTCTCAATAAAATCATCAATCTTGGAATTGAATTCATAATTCTCATAGCAATATTTAAGTATAGCAAAATTTTCAGGTCTATAAACCGAATCATCAAATCTTCAAACTCTTTAAACAAAGATTCAATTTCATAAGCACCCATAAAAGCAACGAATTCTTCTATTTGTTCCACATCATAGTAATCATATATACCATTAGCATAAGAAGCCAAGGTTTTATCATCATTAAATTTGCATGAAAAGGGAAGGTGTGGAGCCTTCATCCTAGAGAACAAGTATAATCATATCTCAAGCATAGTTCCCGAGCATACCAATGCAACATATGAATTTGATCCCATAATAGTTTCCCTTTTTGAGTCAAGCGATAATCCCTAAAGTATTCACGTTGATCCAACGTGTCTCCCATTATATAATTGAATGGGGTTTTCTTAGGATTACTAAAGTAGTGCATAATATCTTTCACAGAATGAACATTGAGGGTTTTAGGAGGTTCCCCATCTCCATGAGTAGCAAGTAAACCTAATTTTTTTTGGTATTTCGTGTTCCATATCCATAACTAAAGATAGAGAACAACTTATAATAGCAAATAAAAATTACTTAGTGATAAAGCAAACAAGCAGACACAAGAATATTCACCCCACGCTATTGCTCCCCGGCAATGGCGCCAGAAAAAGGTCTTGATAACCCACAAGTATATGGGATCAATTGTAGCCTCTTTCTATAAGTAAGAGTGTCAAACCCAATGAGGAGCTAAAGGTAGAACAAATATTCCCTCAAGTTCTATCGACCACCGATACAACTCTACGCACGCTTGACGTTCGCTTTACCTAGAACAAGTATGAAACTAGAAGTACTTTGTAGGTGTTTTTGGATAGGTTTCAAGATAATAAAGAGTGAGTAAATAAAAAGTAGGGCCTGTTTAGATAAAGACACAACTAAGTTAGTTTTAGTAGAGAGCTTGTTGTCACACAAGAAAGTTATTTGTCCCTAGGCAATCGATAACTAGACCGGTGATCATTATTGCAATTTTATTTGAGGGAGAGGCATAAGCTAACATACTTTCTCTTCTTGGATCATATGCACTTATGATTGGAACTCTAGCAAGCATCCGCAACGACTAAAGACCATTAAGGTAAAACCCAACCATAACATTAAAATATCAAGTCCTCTTTATTCCCATACGTAAACAACCTACTTACTCGGGTATGTGCTTCTATCACTCACGCCACCCACCATAAGAAAATCATGAACATATTGCAAACCCTACAGCGGGGATCCCTCACGCTTGTGCGACATGGAGAGCACCATAGGACAGCACCAATAATAAAACATGCAAATCAAACCAATCACGACATCAGTTAACCCATATGGCAAAATGGATCTACTCAAACATCATAGGATAGCCATACATCATTGGGAAACAATATATAGCATTGAGCACCATGTTTAAGTAGAGATTACAGAGGGTAAAAGAGGGGTCACACCGCTGCATAGAGGGGGGAAGAGTAGGTGATGATGGCGGTGAAGTTGTTGGTGTAGATTGCGATGATGATGATGGCCCCGGCGGCGCTCCGGCGCCACCGGGAGAGAGGGGGAGAGAGCCCCCCTCCTTCTTCTTCGTCCTTGACCATCTCCCTAGATGGGAGAAGAGTTTCCCCTCTAGTACATGGCCTCCATGGCGGCGTAGGGGCGAGAGCCCCTCCGATATTGGATCTGTCTCTCTGTCTCTCTCTGTTTCCGCGTTCTCAGATTCTGCCCTTTCACCGTTTCTTATATTCCCGGAGATCCGTAACTCCGATTGGGAATTTTAACATGATCTCTATCTGGATATTAGCTTTCTTGCGTAGAAAGAAGAGCATCAACCGCCTTACGAGGTGGCCATGAGGGTCTGGGGCACGCCTAGGGGGGTGGGGTGCGCCCCCTGCTTCGTGCCTCCCTCGGGCACCGTCTCACGTGGATTTTTCTCCCCAAAAATCATATATATTCCAAAAAAATCTCCGCCAGTTTTTATCCTGTTTGGATTCCGTTTGATATGGATATTCTGTGAAACAAAAAACAGGCACCAAACAGGAACTGGCACTGGGCACTGGATCAATATGTTAGTCCAAAAATAGTATAAAAAGTTGCCAAAAGTATATGAAAGTTGTAGAATATTGGCATGGAACAATAAAAAATTATAGATGCGACGGAGACGTATCACGCTTCACTCCCCGGCAATGGCGCCAGAAAAGAGTCTTGATGACCCACAAGTATAGGGGATCTATCGTAGTCATTTCAGTAAGTAAGAGTGTCGAACCCAACAAGGAGCAGAAGGAAATGACAAGCGGTTTTCAGTAAGGTATTCTCTGCAAACACCGAAATTATCGGTAACTAATAGTTTTGTGATAAGGTAATTTGTAATGGGTAACAAGTAATAAAAGTAAATAAGGTGCAGCAAGATGGCCCAATCCTTTTTGTAGCAAAGGACAAGCCTGGACAAACTCTTATATAAAGGATAACGCTCCCGAGGACACGTGGGAATTATCGTCAAGCTAGTTTTCATCACGCTCATATGATTCGCATTCGGTACTTTGATATTTGATATGTGGGTGGACCGGTGCTTGGGTATTGGCCTTACTTCGACAAGCATCCCACTTATTATTAAAGCCCTCTTGCAAGCATCCGCAACTACAAAAGAAGTATTAAGGTAAACCTAACCATAGCATGAAACATATAGATCCAAATCAGCCCCTTACGAAGCAACGCATAAACTAGGGTTTAAGCTTCTGTCACTCTAGCAACCCATCATCTACTTATTACTTCCCAATGCCTTCCCCTAGGCCCAAACAATGGTGAAGTGTCATGTAGTCGATGTTCACATGACACCACTAGAGGCAAGACAACATACATCTCATCAAAATATCGAACGAATACTAAACTCACACGACTACTTATAGCAGGACTTCTCCCATGTCCTCAGGAACAAACGTAACTACTCACAAATCATATTCATGTTCATAATCAGAGGGGTATTAATATGCATAAAGGATCTGAACATATAATCTTGTACCGAATAAACGAACTAGCATCAACTACAAGGAGTAATCAACACTACTAGCAACCCACAGGTACCAATATGAGGTTTTGGGACAAAGATTGGATACAAGGGATGAACTAGGGTTTGAGATGAGATGGTGCTGGTGAAGATGTTGATGGAGATTGACCCCCTCCCGATGAGAGGATCGATGGTGATGACGATGGTGATGATTTCCCCCTCCCGGAGGGATGCTTCCCCGGCAGAACAGCTCCGCCGGAGTCCTAGATTGGTTCCGCCTCGTGGCGGTGGCGCTTCATCCCGAAAGCTTCCTTATGATTTTTTTCCAGGGCGAAAGACTTCATATAGCTAAAGATGGGCACCGGAGGCCTGCTAGGGGGCCCATGAGACAGGGGCGCGTGCCTAGGAGGTAGGGCGCGCCCCCACCCTCGTGGATGGTGGGTGGCCCCCCTCTGGTGCTTTCTTTGCCCAATATTTTTTATATATTCCAAAACTGACTTACGTGGAGTTTCAAGACTTTTGGAGTTGTGCAGAATAGGTTTCTAATATTTGACCCTTTTCCAGCCCAGAATTCCAGCTGCCGGCATTCTCCCTCTTTGTGTAAACCTTGTAAAATAAGAGAGAATAGGCATAAGTATTGTGACATAATGTGTAATAACGGCCTATAATGCAATAAATATCGATATAAAAGCATGATGCAAAATGGATGTATCATTGCATAATCTCATAGTCAGAGGAATATGTATAAGTCATGAAGAAAGCAATGGCAATAAAATTAAATGATCATAATGCTAAGCTAACGGATGGGTCTTGTCCATCACATCATTCTCTAATGACGTGGTCCCGTTCATCAAATGACAACACATGTCTATGGTCAGGAAACTTAACCATCTTTGATTAACGGGCTAGTCAAGTAGAGGCATACTAGGGACACTCTGTTTGTCTATATATTCACAGATGTACTAAGTTTCCGATTAATACAATTCTAGCATGAATAATAAAAATTTATCATGATATAAGGAAATATAAATAACAACTTTATTATTGCCTCTAAGGCATATTTCCTTCAAATATTTCACCAGAAGGGCTTGATTGTGGATGTCTAAGTTTAGCACACCCAGACCACCATGGGTTTTAGCTTTGCACACTTTCTCCCAAGCAACCAGGAGCCAGTCTCTTGAGATCCATATTTCCTCCAGAAGCACTGTTTCAGGTAGATGTTGATTTGATTGATCACAACTTTTGGTAACATTGGGGAATACATGAAGATGGTGGGCATGCTGGTAAATACTGATTTCAGCAATGTGTGTTTTGTCACCAGTGGAGAGCATAGTGGAACAACTGAGTTGTCTATTTTCAATCCTTCTCAATATGGGACAAAGTCTTCAATCTTTGGCTTAGTGATGCAGAGTGGCAGGCCCAAATAAGAATGTGATAGGGATCCAATCTTACATCCCAATAATTGAGAGAGCATGTTCATCTTGTCAGTGGGAGTATTGATTGGGATCATGATGGATTTAGAGTAGTTCACTTTCAGTCCAGTATATGTTGCAAAATGAAGGAGAAGGTTTCTGATATGATTCAATTGAGTTGCATCAGCCTGTGCCACTAAGATGGTATCATCAGCATATTGTATGATAGGATAATCTGGACAAGATTGATGGAGGAGAGGTGACTTCAGCATGGAGTGTTGCATGGCTTCATTGAAAATAGTCTGAAGGAGATCAGCAACCAGAACAAATATCAAGGGTGACAAAGGGTCACCCTATCTCACCCCTTTCTTGCATAAAAATTGCTTTCCACGCACTCCATTGAGTAGGACAAAAGAGAAACATGTGCCATATATCATTTTAATCCAGTTGATCCATCTGTTGCTGAGGGAGTCCTGGATTAGGGGGTATCCGGACAGCCGGATTATATCCTTTGGCCGGACTGTTGGACTATGAAGATACAAGATTGAAGACTTCGTCTCGTGTCCGGATGGGACTCTACTTGGCGCGGAAGGCAAGCTAGGCAATACGGATGTGTATATCTCCTCCTTTGTAACCGACCTTGTGTAACCCTAGCCCCCTCTGGTGTCTATATAAACCGGAGGGTTTTAGTCCGTAGGACAACATACAATCATACCATAGGCTAGCTTCTAGGGTTTAGCCTCTCCGATCTCGTGGTAGATCAACTCTTGTAATACTCATATCATCAAGAATAAATCAAGCAGGACGTAGGGTTTTACCTCCATCAAGAGGGCCCGAACCTGGGTAAAACATCGTGTCCCCTGCCTCCTGTTACCATCCGCCTTAGACGCACAGTTCGGGACCCCCTACCCGAGATCCGCCAGTTTTGACACCGACAGTTGCCAAATCCTCTAGCTTGCAATATATCAATTATAGTATCATGATTTAACATGTCAAAGGCCTTTTCAAAGTCAAGATTTAGCAGGATTATTTCTTCCTTGGACTGATAGCACTAATAAATGTACTCATAGGACCAGGCAAGACAATCTTGTATGCACCCGGTGTTGAGAAAACCATATTGGTTTTTATGAACCATCTTCAAAATAACCTTCTGCAATCTATTGGCTAGCAGCTTGGTGATTATTTTGAGAGTGCAGTTAAGGAGTGAAATAGGTCTGAATTTTGCAGGTGAGGATGTAGACTCAGTCTTAGGAATCAATGTGATGAAGGAGCAGTTAATACTCTGCAGGTTAACTGTCCTGCCCTTTGTGGAAATATTCAATAAGTCTATAGAAATCCTCCTTAATTATCTCCCAACGGGCTTTGAGAAAGGCAACATTAAAACCATCAGGACCTGGAGCTTTATCTGCAGGCATGCATTTTATAACTTCATCAATTTCCTCTCTGCTAACTGGAGCTTCCAACTCTTCCAGGTTGTCCTGGGGTAAAACAGATGTTGAAGATGCAAGGGATTCTCAGTAGTTCCACTGGTACCCATCCTTTCTTTAAATGCTCTATATAAATCTTTGATACAAATGGTCTTACATCTAGGATCTTCTCAGTTCTCTGTTGCAAAGCTTTACAAAACCTTGAGGGTTAACCCACCTGCACCACCTCTCTTCAAGATCTTATGGAAGAGCTCAATAATCCGTCAATATAAGATTTCATTCTAGTTTCTCCTTCATGATAGACCGAATTCAAGAGAGCTTCTACAAAGAAAATCCTTCTGGCTGCTTTTCACTTGTTTTGGAATTGCCCTTTTGCACTTTGATACATCTCTAACGTATCTATAATTTATGAAGTATTCATGCTGTTATATTATTATTTTTGGATGTTTTATAATCATTTTATAGCAACTTTATATCATTTTTTGGGACTAGCCTATTGACATAGTGCCAAGTGCTGTTTTTTTTCATGTTTTTTACATCACAGAAAATCAATATCAAACGGTGTCCAAACACCGTGAAACTTTTTGTGGATTTTTTATGGGCCAGAAAACCACCAATGGGCTAGAGTTGCGCCTGGTGTGTTGTGCTCACCTCGATGGCCTCCCGTACCCCCTCTTTGCACTATAAGTTCCCAAATATTCCGAAACCCTCCGGGGTTAACCTAGATCAGAAGTTCCGACGCCGCAAGGCTCTGTAGCTACCAAAAACCAATCTAGACCCCATTCCGGCACCCTGTCGGAGGGGGGAATCATCTCCGGTGGCCATCTTCATCATCCCGGCGGTCACTACGATGAGGAGGGAGTAGTCCACCCTCGGGGCTGAGGGTTTGTACTAGTAGCTATGTGTTTAATCTCTCTCTTGCGCGTGCGCGTTCTTGAGATGTCACGATCTTGATGTATTGCGGGCTTTGTTAATATCGTCGGATCATATGGTGTTTCCCCCTTTCTATCTTGTTGTGATGAATTGAGTTTTTCCCTTTGAGATTTCGTTGTTATCGGATTGAATACTTCCATGGATTTGAGAACACTTGATATATGTCTTGCAATTGAATACTCAAGGTGACAATGGGGTATCGTATTGATTCACTTGATATATATTTGGCACTCAACTCGCGGATTCCAGAGGTGACATTGGGGTAATCTATGCATAGGGGTTGATGCACGTACTTGTCTTTGTTTCTCCAGTAGAAATCTTGGGGCACTCTTTGAAGTTCTTTGTGTTGGATTGAATATTATGAATCTGAATTTGCTTTGGTGTTATTTTAGTACGAACTCTTGGTTAGATCGATCCGAAAGAATAGCTTTTTGTTATTTTAGTACGAACTCTAGGATAGATTCATCGGAAAAAATAGCTTTGAGGTGGTTTCGTACCCTACAAACAATTCCGTCTTATGTTCTCTGCTAGATAGGAACTTTAGAGTGATTCTTCATTGCACGTTGACGGACGGTTATATGATCCAATTATATTAGCATTGTTGAGAGATTGCACTAGCGAAAGTACGGACCCTAGGCCTCATTTTCAAGCATTGCAATATCATTTTTGTGCCCTTTTACTATTTGCTACCTTACTGTTTTTATTTATTCAGATTATAAAAATATATTTCTACTATCAGTATTACACTTTTATCACCATCTCTTCGTTGAACTAGTGCACCTATACAATTTGTCATTGTATTGGGTGTTTTGTGGACACAAGAGATTTCTTGTATTTGGTTCCAGGGTCGTTTGAGAGAGACCATCTTTATCCTACACCTCCCACGGGTTGATAAATTTTAGGTCATCCACTTAAGGGAAAATTGTTGCTATCCTACAAAACTCTACGCTTGGAGGCCCAACACGTGTCTACAAGAATAAAGTTGCGTAGTAGACATCATTCTTCAGTATTGGGAGACCTTGATTCCACAAATATTGAGGAGCACCTCGGTTTACACAGATATCTAACTAGCGATGGTTGCCCTCCCTCCTGATTTGGCCCTGGACATCATAATTCTGGCTTCATGGAATATTTGGATTCAAAGAAACAATGTAATCTTCAACAATACCACGCATAATGTAGCTTCCTGGAAAATATTGCTTAGAAGAGATCTCCAAATTCTGGTGCACGGACTTAAAGACAGCAAAGTAGCAAGACTGCAAGCCTGGATTGAAGTTAACCTTTAATCTCTCATGTTGCTTAAAGGTGGGATTGGCTGGGTTGTATTTTCCTTTTTCTATTTGTACATATATTTTTATTAATGAAAATTTAACCGTAGAACTATTGTAGTTCTACGGTCAGTAACTAAAAAATGATTCAGGCTAGCGGAATGTTTGTTTACATGGTCCTCATTTTTTCTAAGAAGGAATAATATGTTGATTTCAAGATGACACCAAATACACCTAGTCTTTGCAACAACACAATTCAAGATCTACCTACTATGAGGACGCACACACCATTGTTCTTAAAAAAAGATATAACCTCACCGAAGCAATCAACGAACAACAAAATATCAACATCAATCATCACCATTGGCAACCCCCGAGAAATATTCTCCAGCAACGATTTCTCCAAGAAGGGAAGGACCAGTGCACAATTACCGTCGCGGTACAATCAATGAAGCTACATGCTAAGTTTATTAGCGTTATAGCACATGCTTCAGCTTTTTGGTGAACTACCCATGCAAAGCACCATCTCATTCACCAAAAGCTCCAGCTGAAAGAGAGGGCAAATAATTATACTCTAACACTCTTCTTCTATCTATCCTCCATTGAAATTACGGTGTGGGTATTAGAAGCAATATTTTGCGATTCGAAAGCAAAATAATAATAATGTAGACCTTATAGCAAAATAAGCAGTAACTGCAAAGTGTTGATACCGAGGACTAAATCTGAGAAAGATGTTTGAAAATTTCAAGTCCCAGTTCCACTTTTGTCATGTAGTAACTACAACACCTTCTATGCTTTACTTCCTACCTACCACCTCACCGAAAGAGTCAGATCATGCCATTTTATTAAGAATCCCAAAACTATGAATATAATAGGGAGGGCTACACTTATCTGTCTAGTTATTTATTTATTGCAAGTTATATGCATCCAACCAATTCACACATCAGTTCAACGTTTTTATCTCAAGTAAACCATAATGATGAAATATGCCATAGTTGAACTATTATGTTTTGTGACAAACGACATAACGGATTTCCTTTGGAAATCCTTTCTCTCAACTAAGCTAAGTTTATGGGGGGCTTCTACGTGAGGCGCAACTCCCACAAACAAGCTAGGGCGCAATGTGTTCAACCGCCTCTCTAGAGATCATTGAAGCATCAAATACAAGATTATATCTTCACTAGGGTGGTACTGCATTCAGTTCATCATAGTTTGTATAGCGTTCCTATGTGAATGGTTTGACTGATATGTGACATTCACCACGTAGTGAAACCATGAGACATAATATCGGAAAACACAAATCGATGGCTAACTATATTAGATCTGGAAACATCAACCCTCATTTTTTTTTATCATAATAGTGATTTTACAAACCCCCGACATGTTGTGTTTGGCGTGTAAACCGTAACAGATTGACGGACCTACTAGAAAAATAATACAAATGCTGGGGATGTACGCTTCCGTTTTTATTTACTCCGCATATTAGTTTGACTTAAGTCAAACTTTATAAAGTTTGACAAAGTTTGTAGGAAACAATATGAACATTTAACAAAAAAACCTATGTCATGTGAAAATATATTCGATGATGAATCTAATGGTATTGATTTGGTGGTCTATATGTTACTATATTTTTGTACCACCTCGGTGAAAGTTTATAAAGTTTGATTTTACACAAAGCTAATATGTGGAGTAAATAAAGACAAAATTGGCCGGGGAAGGGGGTGGGTTGACGACAAACCACGACATTCTAGAGCATCCTTTAATTAATGGCATCTCGTTAAGTAATACTCCGCCCCTAAGATTCTCAGGATTCCAAAGGCGTGGGAATGAAAAAGTACATACAAGTACAATGTGATGTCCAACAGAATCATAAAACATTTGTGAATTTTGAACCAAACTTTGTTTGATCGTACTCCCTCCGTTCCGTACTAGTTATCGCTGATTTAGTACTAGAATAGAACAAAAAAATTCCTCTCAAATTGTTTGAGTCAATGCAAATTTCTTATATTAATGCAAGCACAATGGAGAAACTCCAATAGGGTACACCATTGGGGATTAAATAACAACCATCACAAAAAATTATATGGGAATCCTCTGAATGAAAGAGGCCTATTAATTCAGAAATTCGTTACAATATAAACATTCTTATATTTCTTTACAGATGGAGTATAAGGCTCCCCTTTTTCTCTTATAAAAAGATAAATGGAGGAAAATGAGGGAAGCTGGTTGGCGAAACACGTCACAAAATTATATCAAATTAATCTGTAACCAGAACCTCAATGCAAAATACCCCAAGCACACAACCAAGACCACGCATGCACCCCATCGCATGGCCTCCACACGCCTTGTCGACATCCATGGTGGCATCTACCGCCGGCCGGGTGGCACGGATCCCCCTTCCACTCCCTCAGCGTGTGAACGTGGTCGCTCCAACCCAACCATTCCTCATGTTCAGGATAAGCTGCCCAACTCGTCCGGCCTTCTTATTGCCGCTGCTTCTCAGCTCACAAGCTCCAACACTATCCTCTCGTGTCTCGTCGAGCTATCTGTCTACGGAGTAGTACCTCCCAAGCTAGCTCGCCGCTCCGCCGCGATGGCCACCGTACTGAGCAGCCTCCGCTTGCCCTTCTCCATCTGCCCCGCCGCCCCTGCGGCGCCCATGGCGGCATCCCGCGTCGCGCTCCCGCTGTCGTTGACGGCCGCCAGGGGCATGAGGCTCCGCGCGCAGGCGACGTACAAGGTGAAGCTGATTACGCCGGAGGGCGAGGTGGACCTCGAGGTCCCCGACGACGTCTACATCCTCGACCACGCCGAGGAGGAAGGGATCGACCTGCCCTACTCCTGCCGCGCCGGCTCCTGCTCCTCCTGCGCCGGGAAGGTGGTCTCCGGCCAGCTGGACCAGTCCGACCAGAGCTTCCTCGACGACGACCAGATCGAGGCGGGGTGGGTGCTCACCTGCGCCGCGTACCCCACCTCGGACCTCGTCATCGAGACCCACAAGGAGGAGGAGCTCACCGCTTGAATTCACTGATTTTGTTTAGTTCGACCCGTTTCCACCGTGCGCGTGTACCATGCACGACGTACCAATTGTATCAGGATATTGAGGAATTACAAAGTATAATTAGTACTTGCTGCTGTGGTCGGATTTTGATTGCTTTTGCTTATTAATGCCTAGTGTTCATTTTCTCAAGTCAATCAAGTAATGAAAAGAGATGAGATTGTACTCCATGTCTCCGTTACGCGTGTCTCGCGATTTACTTATGATTTAACTCATACTCCATCTGGTCCTTTTTAGTCTTCATATAAATTTATGCGAAGTCAAAGTATCTCTACTTTAATCAAAGGGGTAAATGCACTGCTGATACATAAAGTTGCACACCATATGCAGTTTGGTGTCACAAGTTGAAAAATACGGAAAGCCAGTGTCAGAACTTGTCTCAAAGTGCATATACGGTTCAATTCTCGTATGTAGCGGTGTATGATGCTTCCATGGCGTGACAGGGTGGCGTCAGTGACTAGGTGGGGCTGGAGGCTGGAGCGACGCTTTTTTTGCAGAACACCCCTGAATTAATAACAATTTTTGTACAATCCCCGACCCGTCAGGAAACAGCACAAAGGGAAAGTTCATATGAAAATAGTGCCGACGCAGGTTCTCACTACAAGCATGGTCCTGCTAGCCAACGAACTAGTTCAATTTCCTTGTCCATCTAAGATAAGTAGGCTTATTGTTCTATACACCAACATGCACCCGGCTTAAATGGGCTGCAGTTGCCATATTTTAGTTATTTTTCTTTTTATTTTTTTGTAAAAGTATATAAATCTTAAACACAATAATATATAGAGTTAAATATTCATGTTCATATATTTTTGACAGTTTCATAAACAAGTGTCCATATATTTAATAAAAACTATTAACACCATGTTTGTAATATATTTAACAAAAATATACATGTATTATTTTAAAACTTTTCATTTGAGCGGTCTAGGGATTTACAAGGCTCGTATTTATCTTCCCATTAGTATATAATTATTTAGTAATGTCTAAGAATGTATAAATATTTTCAAAAACACACAAAATTTATAGAACATGTGAACACTTTTTGAAACAATATAAAAATTCTTATATCCTACAGGAATTAAAAATTTAACACCTTCCAAAATGATATGAACATTTATTCAAATATAATATTTTAATCATATTTTATTAAGTATATGTTTACTTTTTAAAATTGTACAGATTATTTTAGTTCACAAATATTGTTTAAGCAGGTAATACGTAATATTTTGTATAGTTACATGAACATTCTTTTAAATAAGTTATTTTTTTTCTTCCTATTAATTATAACACACAAATATTCTATTTTTATTTTTTTACTCTGATTATAATTTACATATTTTCACCAAATTATAAAAAAGGAAAAAAAACTAACATATTTTCACCAAACTATAGGTCATTAAGCTTCGTTATCATATGTGGAGAACGAAACTCAAACTTGTCTTGTGGCTAGAACAGCTGGCCTTGTAGGACAAGGTCTCGGATTCGAACGCAGTCTGCGTTATTTTTCATATTAATTTTCCCTTCTACTATTTTCGTAACAATGGGCCCTTGTCTCTAGCATACAGACATGTAGTGGCATTTCATTGTTTTTTACAAGATCTATTATTAAATTTAGTGGTGTTTCTGTAAAAATACGTCGCTCCAGCTCAGCCCACTCACTCCGGGCGCTCCCGCTTTCGCAGGCGAGAAGATTGCGTTCGGCAATCTGAACTGGCTCCACGGTTTCGAGCTTATTGACGTGATCAAGGCGAGCGTGGAGGCTGTTGGAATTATGTGTCATGCAACTACATTTAATTACTAGGAATTACTAATATCCAGAATACCTCATTATAAAATTATACATGTATTTATGCATGGAATTAATTTACTTGATTATCATGGAATTATCACATGTTGAAATATCCTTAAGGAAGTTGTTTGATTATTAGTGGAGTACAATATACTATTTATATTGAAAGACTATCCGGGTACAGAGATAATCGAAAGGAGCTAGATATACTATTTACATAATTAGAGAAATTTACAATATACTATTTACATAATCAGAGAAATTTACAATCTATTATGATGTGTTGCTCACAAGCGCGTGCTCCGGCAACACAACGGATAGAATCCGTTAACAGACAAATTAGATAGTGATTGGTAATTTGATCTGGAGTCTATCCCAGTAAACTAGTTAAAAATACTAGGAATCTTATCAATATAAGAGGTGCACTTTTTGAAAAGACAGTAAAAAAGGTCCCTAGTCTCGGTATTACGAATTATAGGTGGCACCACGAATAAGCACAGAGAAATAAGGAAGACCACACACCCTGAGAACTTATAGCATTGATATCAAGAGCAATGGTTCTCCTGGCCAACTAACGATCTGAGACCTGACCAGTTCTCCTGGCCGGCAAACATCTCCGGAGTTTATACTGCGCGTTCTGTCTACCACAGGCTATGTTTGGGCTTGGAGCGCTTCCCTATGGCGGAGGGCATCTGGAGAAGCTGGGCACCCCTTCGGTGCAAGATCTTTGCCTGGCTCGCGGTCCAACTCGGGCTTTGGACTTCTGACAGACGTGCCAGACATGGGCTTCAGGACGCGCCGTCTCCATGCTACACTTGCCTCCAAGAAGAAGATAATGCGGATCATATCCTGATGCAATGCGTATATGCTCGCGAAGTGTGGCACTCATGTCTTGACTCCTTTCAGCTCAACATCATCGCGCCGACAACGAACATCACCCTCTCTACTTGGTGGACGGAGCAGAGAGCGAGATTGCACGGCAAAGTGCGACGAGGTTTTGATTCTTTTGTCATAGGTACGTCTTGGGCGTTGTGGAAGCAGCACAACACGAGGGTGTTTAACAGGCCGTGGGATCAGGTATCCCCTTCCCAACTTGTGGCGTCCATTAGGCTAGTCATAGTAGGAGTAACTTAGCTAGTAACATAACGCATCTCAAAACAAGTTTTGCTTATGTGGCGCATAGTTAATCAGGAGAGAGGTGGTTGGAGTAACATATTATGTTACCATCATGTAGCGCTTCCCAAAAAAATGTTGAGTCTATTAAGCTAATAAATGCAACCATATATGATACTACTTCTATAACACTTTGCACTATAAAGATAGTAACATAGACTTGTGTCCTATGCATGACACTAGTTTAAGTTATTCCCCACTATGACCAGCCTCAGAGCGGAGTTGATAGACTGGGTTAGGGCAGGGCTAGGTGTTGGAGGTTTAGACCCTTTCGTGAGATTGTAGCCGTGTGCGTCTTGGTTGGTGTTGGAGTGGTGTTGGCCAGCTTGAACGTGTGCATCTAAGTTCGGTCTCTTGTAATTACCTTTCTGCTTTCTATAAAAATATGATACATTGATGTACTTAAAAAAGAGAGCAAAGGTTCGACCGCCACCGCTCGGAACCTAATCAGCTGTGCAACTCTGCCGTCTTCGTCCGTCGCCGCTCGTGATTGCTTCCACTGCACAACTGTGCCGTCGTAGCCTTCCTCTTCACCACAAGTCTTGATGCTTGGAATTTTCTTCTGCTATATTTTGCGCGGATGCTTCCTCGATTAGTGGTCCAAGTTCCTGATTCTTTCATGTTATACAAGAATCAATTAAGCTCTTCTAAGTACGTGGGCATCTTTTCTTTTGTGGTCGGTCGCTCGTGCTACTTCGGCAACTAGCATACTTTGGCCGATTCGTATCGGCTAACAGCGTGTTATCTAAGGAACCAAGGAATATCGTTGGATGATTGCATCTGCTTCATATGGATGATTTTTTTTCCACGGAACTTGCGACGCCATGAACTCTTTATTGAACAGATCGATTTCTATCCATCCCATCGACATCCATGACTCGCCGGTCTTTGGCAAAGTCAGCTGCACTCGTCGACTCGTCGAGCCAATCATCGTTGCGTTACTGCTACGCCGTGTCACCTGAGCTCCTCCATGCGATTCCATCGCGGAACTAGGTACGTCATCCGCTTCATGGGAGTTCAGGCCCCAACGAGCTCGCCACCATGCCACATGCCCCAAGCCGGACACGTTGGCCAGCCTTCGTGACCTCGGAACCTTGTGGATATCGCTGAACCCGACACATACTGTGGCGCCTGTTTGTCTGATGACTCGCCAAGCCGAACAAGCTTGCTGCTTGGAAAACTGCAGGTCGCGCCCGCGCATGCTGCCCCTGCCACAACTTACGAGTCTACGTCACGTGTTGCTTGTTATGCTGCCAAGTGCAGCTATGCTAGCCGACTAGAAGAACCACATGAACTTGTGCGGAAGTGCTTGCCACGAGGGAAGTGATGCTACATGATTCAGGGAGAATGCTGGGCTCGGAGAGACTTCCCTTACACTTCAATATCCGTCTTTGTATCGTATTATTCAACGGCGTGATGTTTTCGTTGCAACGGTACTTCAAATCATTCCGCTTAATATTTAGTTCAGGAGGACGCTAGCCGGTAATCATTGGAAAGAGTGGCTTCATCTAGTGAGTAGACTGATGGAAGTTCAGCTATCTCAACAACCCGACAAGTTACGCTGGAAGCTTACTAAGTCTGAAGAGTTTACAGTTAAATCAATGTATCTTGATATTATCAATTCAAGCTCTATTCCTAGTTCCAAATATGTTTGGGCTGTCAAAGTTTCTTTAAAAATTAAAGTGTTTATGTGCTTTGTACATAAATAAGTCATCTTAACCAAGGACAATTTGGCAAAGCGTTATTGAACAGGACCTACTAGGTGTAGTTTCTGTGATCGGGATGAAACCATCGAACACCTTTTTCTTGATTGCCCGTTGGCAAAAGTTTTATGAAGGACGGTCCACATTGCCTTTATTATTACTCCTCCGAGTTCTGTCAGCACGTTATTTGGAACGTGGCTTAACGGGATAGAGTCTGAAACAGCAAGACACATTCGCGTAGGAATATGTGCTTTATTATGGGCAGTATGGAACTGCAGAAATGATTTGGTTTTTAACAGATCAACAAATATTCATTTTTTGCAGGTTATATTCCGAGCCACGGCGTTGATTCGTATGTGGTCGCTACTCACTCCGACGGAGGCCAGGGAGCGTTTGGTTACTGGATCTATTGATGAAGCTACGTACCTAGGGTAGGGTCATAGACCTGACCTAGACATCCTCCCCTAGGACAGCACCCTAAAACCAGGATCATCCAAAGGGTACCATCATCCACTCGACCAGAGACGTTCCACTCGGAAGAATCAATGTCACTCGACCGTCGCAGAAGTCACTCGACGGACAGAAGAGCTAAAGCCACTCTGCATGAGCAACGGTCAAGTATTTACTTATAGGCTTAATTGTCATTTATAGCACTTTAGTGCGGGCGTTACCAGTAACGTTCTCTCTTCAATGTACTTTAAACCCTCTGTGACGTGGGCTGGCCGGGGTCCTGGCGCACTCTATATAAGCCACCCCCCTCCACAGGCACAAGGGTTCACACCCCCTATAACACACACACATATAATCCAGTCGACCGCCTCCGGGCTCTGAGACATAGGGTTGTTACTTCCTCTGAGAAGAGCCTGAACTCGTAAAACTCGCGTGTACAACTCCTCCATAGATAGGATCTTGCCTCTACATCCCTACCCCCCATTCTACTGTCAGACTTAGAACCACGACAGTTGGCGCCCACTGTTAGAGAAGAAAGAGTTAAGAACTATTCAGACCTCGGCCGCCTGCCAGCAGTCGACCGCAGTCTCAGGGACTACACTCAGTGGGTGCACTTGACGTGCCCCCACTGGTTCAGATCCCACCCGACCGGTCTGTCTGGGTCGAGTGGAAGAAAGGAAAGTGAAAAGTACTCAGACCCCAGTCGACTGCCCGCAGTCGACTGCGGTCTCGGGGACTACACCCATTGGATGCACTTAGCGTGCCCCCACCGGTTCAGATCCCACTCGCCCAGGCCGAGTGGAAGAGCGCAAATACTAAAGGCAACAAAACACCCAGTGGGTGTACAGATTCGACGCAAACAATAAGAGATTGTATGAAAGAAAATATTTCAGGTAGCATATCCTAATAGAACAAGGTCAGTCGAAAGCCAACTTACCTGGACATTGGCCCGAAGAGCCGCGCTGGCATCATAAGCAGCCTGGCTGTTCTCGTGCATCATCTTCATCCGCTCCATCATCACGTTAGCCTGACGGATAGCCTCCGCAGCGACATCCCACTAGCTTTCCAGAACATGATAGTTGGTGAAGAAAGGGGCAGACGACCCAGATGCGGCAGCCTGGAGCTCCGAGGCATGGGGTTGGGCAGCTGAAGGAAACACTGGTACAATCGAGGGTGCAGGGCGCTCACTCGATAATGGGACAGCAAAAGTTACAAAGGCCCCGCCTGCATCTTTAGGTTGTTGGACATTTGGTTCCGTCGTCAGTCCCGACTGAGATGTCTTGCTAGCCGCTACCTTTTTGTTCTTTCTGGGCCTCGGGACCACATCTTCATCATCATCCGGAAGCTCGATAATGTTGGGTGGGGCTGCAAATAAATCAGTCGACCCCAAGTGAATCGCCAGAATTTGATCGACCAAATAATCAAGAACAAGATCACGAGAATTTTACCTGGGTTAGAGGTAACCGCGTCTTCCATTTCCTCGTCTCGGTATTGGCGGGAAGAAGTTCCAGAGGTAGCAGCACTGCAAGTGTCAACTTTCAGTCGGTTATGATCTGTTGCACGAGTCGACCAAAAAATCAGGTCAGATGATTACCCGGAGATGGTGGGAATGGTCACTTTGATTATGGGCAAAGCCTTCGGCCGTTTGGAGGATGTGGCCTTCAATGGTTTCGACGCAGGAGGCGGCGCGGTCTTGAGCTGTTTCAGTCCCTTCTCAGTCAGCACCAAAGAAGACGTCCGAGGGCGCTTTGAAGATTGCCCAGTCAGTGCGGCCACTAGGTCAGGGGTGTTTGCCGGATCATGAGCGTGCTTGGACCTCCTTTCTCTGCGAGGAGGCGAGTCGACCTCTTCTTCGTCACTCTCCTCGTCCTCCTCTGCATCCGAGTGCCACTCGCCACTCTCGCCCCCGCTCACCTCTTCCTCGACATTTTGCTCCTGCACTCCATTGGGCATCGAGTACATATCAATAAGGGCCTGAAAAGACAATGAACAAAAGAAAGACAGTCGACCGTCAACAAGATGTTACATGGTAAATCAAGAATACACTCGACAAAGCAGAATCGTACCTGTTCCGGCTGGCGCAAATGGTCGAATGGAATCACCCTCCTGGACCCCCGGGGATTATCCTTGTTGCCGGTAATACCTCTCAGCCACTTCTCCACTGTCTCCTTGCTAACATCCTCCGGGTGGATCCGAGTGGAATCCTCGAGTCCCGAGTACATCCACATTGGATGGTCACGGGATTGGAGTGGTTGGATGCGTCGACTGAGGAAGACCTCCAGCAGGTCCATACCAGTCACTCCGTCGCGGACAAGTTGGACGACCCGCTCGACCAACACCTTCACCTGCGCCTTCTCTTCCGGGATCACTCTCAAGGAGGAGGGCTTCTCCACTCGAGCCATGGAAAAGGAGGAAAGTCCAGTCGACTGACCCGGGGTCGGCTGGTCCTTGTAGTAAAACCAGGTCGACTGCCAGTCCCGGACCGAGTCAGGAAGGATCATAGCTGGGAAGGTGCTCTTGTTCCTCATTTGGATTCCAAGACCCCCCGCACATCTGTATCACGTGCGTCCTCTCGCCACTCGGGTTGCCCTTCTTGACTGTCTGGGAATGACATGTGAATATGTGCTTGAAGAGACCCCAGTGTGGTCGGCAACCCAAGAAATTCTCGCACATAGACATGAAAGCAGCGAGGTACACGATGGTGTTTGGAGAAAAGTGGTGGAGTTGAGCCCCGAAGAAGTTCAAGAAACTGCGAAAGAAAGGGTGGGGAGGCAAAGAAACCCCGCGGTCGACATGGGTGGCGAGGAGGACGCACTCACCCTCCTGCGGCTGCGGCTCGGTCTCGTTCCCCGGGAGCCGCGCCGATTGGTGAGGGATCAGTCCCCCCTCAACCAGGTCGTCGATGTCGTCTTGACTGATTGCCGAGCGGATCCAGTCGCCCTGGATCCAGCCAGGCGGCAGGCCGGACCTCGACGAAGATCCGCCCCGGCTGGTCTTCTTCCCGTTCACATTCGCCGTCGCCTTCTTCGCACGCTCCAACGCCACCATCTTCTCCTTCCCCATGGCAGTGAATCGAGTTCGAGCGGAGCGACGACGCCGAGAGCAGAAGCAGGCGCAGCGGAGGAATCTGAGGAGGAGGAAGAAGAATGGGGGCGCACTGTTCAAAGGCCCCGGTTCGGCGCCTTATATAAGGTCGCCTCCGAGTGACTGACTTGTAGGCCCAGACGATCTTATCAATCCCGCAACAGTCGGGCGCGCGATACGTGGCAAAAAAGGTGGCGCAGAGATCAAGGCGACCTGCCTAATCCGTCCCGATTACTGCGGCCTCCCCCCCGGCACGCTTCCCAAAATTTGAATCCCTCGAAATCCACAGGCGGCAGAACAACCCTTCAGACGGAAGATTTTTTCCATATCAACACTCGAAACTTAACAACAAAAGTTCACTCGACAAAACCAAGAATGGATCAAGGCGACTGAACAAGCAGTTGAAGCCATCATGAAGGTCCATTCGACCTCTGGGCGAGACACTCTCAAAGCACAAAAGCTGAATCGGAAGGATCATCAACTCCTTCTCCACTCGAACCCTAAACCATTCGGGGGCTAATGATGAAGCTACATACGTAGGGTAGGGTCATAGACCTGACCTAGACATCCTCCCCTAGGACAACACCCTAAAGCCAGGATCATCCAAAGGGTACCATCATCCACTCGACCAGAGACGTTCCACTCGGAAGAATCAATGTCACTCGACCGTCGCAGAAGTCACTCGACGGACAGAAGAGCTAAAGCCACTCTGCATGAGCAACGGTCGAGTATTTACTTATAGGCTTAATTGTCATTTATAGCACTTTAGTGCGGGCGTTACCAGTAACGTTCTCTCTTCAATGTACTTTAAACCCTCTGTGACGTGGGCTGGCCGGGGTCCTGGCGCACTCTATATAATCCACCCCCTCCACAGGCACAAGGGTTCGCACCCCCTATAACACACACGCATATAATCCAGTCGACCGCCTCCGGGCTCTGAGACGTAGGGCTGTTACTTCCTCTGAGAAGAGCCTGAACTCATAAAACTCGCGTGTACAACTCCTCCATAGATAGGATCTTGCCTCTACATCCCTACCCCCCATTCTACTGTCAGACTTAGAACCACGACATCTATCCGGTGGAAGATGGTAGCACGGGATATCTTCAACCGGTTTGGATGGCGGCCATGTAATAGGATAGGCAATTAGTTTACTTATCTCTCTTATGCCAGCCGGTTGTTGCTTTTTTGGCTAGTTTTGTTATTGGTCTTCTGGCTCTTTGTGAGCTTTCCTTTACCTTCGTTGGAGACTTTAAGACCTCGTTGAACCTTTTTGTGTATCGATAAAGTTGGTCGTATGCATCGATCTGATGCAGAGGCCGGGGAGTCCCTCCTTTTCAAAAAAACGAGGGAAGTGATGCTAATTACCAATCCTAACTAGCATCTATTAATTAGTTTATTTTATTAGATTTGTAGGTTAAAGGACTAACTGTTTGGCTGCTAAATCTACTGCATGTAAACCGAAAAGGTTTCTACCCCTTGGAAGAAATTTAGAAGGACTCCAGATCATAAATGCGTGGATGAACTGCAACAAGCAAATGATTATGCGGAAATTTATGCATACTCTGGAAAGAGATTTCACATAAGTGTTATTATTGAGCATCACTTGTTTATGGAGGAATATGGGAGCCACTCGGAAATTTGCTCTTCATTTGTCGGTATGTCTATTAATGATATATATTTGGGGCTGCTTTTTGAAATAGTTGGATTATGGTGTTTGTTTATATACCTCATATATTATTGGAATACAATGAGTTGGAATAGAACAATTTCAAAGAAAAATTGATGTACTTGGGAATTAATGCTAACTTTGATGTACTTTAGAATTGAAAATTTTGCTATGAAATCCCCTTGTGGAGGAAAGTATTATTGTTATAGGACACTCTATGAAACTTCAATGTGAAGGATTTAATTTATTGTTTTATATTGAAACACATTGATTATGAAATACTATTTGGAAAAGGAAGAGAGGGAATATTACTCAATGATAAAATTAGTGCTATGGAATTTCACACAATGGTCTATTATTTCTTGATGGTCCATTGGAAGTTAGCAACCCAAATTGTTATTTGGGGAAGATAACTCCATCGAGAGGAATAATGATAATGGGAACACATGCTTGGAGTTTATTATTTTTTGTCATGACGCCTTGGTCACATATCATGGAGCTGGATCGAGTGGCTTACTAATTCTGGAATTCAAAACTTTAGTGGGAGCAATTTGGTTTTTCTGAAGCGCATATATAATGTGCATTTGACTTGCACGCCTTTTCTTGAGGTTGAAGGAGATAAAAAGTTTCACATCATTTTTTTCTTCTGATATATTTATGGTATCTTTTGGACACTCCCACTAGAGGTAGATTGCTTATTTCATTTCACTAATCGATGATTACACTTTATATGGTTATGTTTACCTTTCATTATACAAGTCGGAAGGTCTTATATTGCTAGTCACATGTTGTACTGAAGTGGAAAATCAGTTGATTAAAGATTACCAAAGTTTAACAACTGATTGGTGGGGGAAGTACACTTCAGTATTATATCAATTGAACATGTAAAGAGCATGGAATTATTCACTACTGTAATACACCGTACACTCCACAATTGAATGGAGAAACTGAAGGTCTTTTATACTCCCTTGTTTTTTAAAAGAAGAATTGCATACTACTGTCTGTTGATATCATTCCTCACCTACCATAGTCACTATATGTCTTTTAGACTAGAAGGAAACCTTATATTTTGGCAGGAAATTCTTAGTTACTACAGAGCACATGCCAGGAATTTTTCATGCTTATTCTAGTGGATCAAAGGGTGTTTAAAAAAACTGGTGGAAAGTAGGAAAACAATTATTTTTATGATCAAGGGTGGAATTATTGACAATCATATCGGAATATAATCTTGACCCCAAAGGAAACTACAAGTGAAACTCCCGACACTAACATGCTTAGGATAAAGGGAGGAATTAGCTTGGAATATCATGTCTGGATAATTGTTATGTGATGTTGGGGGATGTTACTCTAAATTTTAGAGGAATCACTAAATTCTCTTAAGAAAGTTCTTTTTTCATCAATGCCAACTATGGGTGGAAAAATTGTGGGAAGGAATAACTCAAATGAGGAAGAGCATAGTTTGGGAACTTAATATCATACCAAATAACCGCAATCTTATTTTCTGGAAGTGATTTTTTAAAAGGAAATTTGGCTCACTGAAATATTATAATGTCAATCTTCTTATTCAATTATTCACACAAAGGGAAATATACCTTGTGAAAACTCTCGCTCCTGGAATTTTGGGAAAGAGGACTAAATACATGGTTTGCTAATTGAATATATTAATGTATGATCTTATAACAAGCTTCACATCAATGGAATAGCAGGTCATATGGTTTTGTAAATGAAGCAAGGCGGTCATCTCCAAATGTAATTGTAAATTTTTTTGCATTATTATTGTATACATTAACATTGTTTTGTTTGTTAGCAATGACAAAGTCACATTGATGGAAGTGAAAGCTTGGTAGTGTTTTAACTTTCATATGAAAGGAACGTTTGAAGCTTCCTATGTTTTAGTGGTGAAACTACATAGGATACGTTTTGAAACTTTTCCTATGGAAAATTGCAAACTTATTAAAGTACCCAAACTCAGTGAGGAATTATGTTTGAACTCCCGAGGACAAATGGATAATAATGGTGTTTGAAATTTACTATATCTTTGTTATACAATCATACCTTAGCTTTTGGAATTTATGCCGCATTCAAGCATTGGGAGGAAAGACGAGCAGCTAATGGAATCTCACACATCATATAAGATTGTGGAAAGTGCATCACAACTTGCCGCTTGTCTCGAATTTTATATTAAAGGTAAACACATTGAGGAAGCTATTACTGTATCTGCGAGATGATAAATTAGTCCAGGTACACATATTCAATTTCTTTTTGTAGTACTAATATGGTGCAGGTTCACGGACATAAGTTAGAAATTTCTTACAAACATGGTTACTTATGGAACTTCATTTACTAATTGGATTTGATATTTATGTGGTTTTGAAAACTTTATTAAACATGATTATCTTCTATTTTACTCGATGTGGAATTAATCATATTATTGATACATGTGATGGAAAATAATTGATGCGGAATTTCACTTGAGGAAGCAAAATACTCAAGGTGCCTATAAAGGTGGAATTACATTCGATGAAATAATACTCGAGGCGCCGAGGACAGTTAAGCTGGAATAATTAGGCGGAAACTAAAGGTCTCACGTGATCTTAAGTGTCACAGCAGGGAAACATATTGAAGGGAAGTATCATTGTATATCTTTTTTGTGGTTTTTCAACGTAGAGTTAATATTGTTAGAGTTGTGTCGAATATTATTGTACAAGGTAGGTTACAGTTGGACTTGGTTTTGGACTGTGTGTAGACAGGGTAGACACACGATGTAACCTATGCTCGTTGGATTGCTTGGTCCTCCGTAGATCGACGAAGCGCCTCGAATTTATTCTAACAAGTGGTATCATGAGCTATGGTTGCGAAGAGGCTACTTGATTGATCTAGAGGAGAGCGACGAAGCTAGGGCGTTTGATAACTCGGCCGTGGTTCCGTCTGCGCAGGTGGTCGGAAGAGTTTTCGATGGGCGTGAAAATTGTCATGTGAAAGGCAATCGGAAGTGGCACGCGAGCAAGAAGACAACGTGGGGTTCTCAACCTGATCAAAGTTGTATGGTGAGGCGACGGCCAAGGCGGGCAGATGGGAGCAGCAGGAGTTCACGTACAGCGGCGACAACAAGCAGCTCGATCGGGCGTGTGGGCCAATGCAGTAAGGCGTGCAACAGATTGAAGTCACAGGTGACACAGTTGGTTAGATCGGAAGATGTGGCTGCAGCGCATTGGTGGATGCAGCAGACGTGTGGCGGCGGCGGCAGGAGATCCGATCGAGGGTATCAGATACATGCGGCGGCGGCGGTGGCTTTGGAACGTGTGTCAACAGGAGATGTGTGGCGATCGGGCGAGCAATACATGTATTACAGGGCATGCAGCCTGGCTAGAGGCCCAAGCGTGGATGCGGAATCACGGCCCAAGGCATAGGGCAGCGGGCAGGTGGCCAATGTTTTGGCACGTGAGGCCTAAGAGTTGTGGCTTGCAAGCGAGCATGACGGGACGTCTAAGGTGCTGGAATGCATAGGAAGCCAAGGCATGGTCAAGAGGGCTACGTGAGATTTTTTGGGAGAAAAAAAGAGCTATGTTGCAGATTGGTGCTATTACATCAGGATAAAGAGATAGAAAAAGTTAATGGACCTATGGCCTACAGAAGCACAAGGTGGAGTTTAATTTGATCTTCACGGTGACGTGCACACAGGAAGGCTTATGCGGTGGATTTTGACTTTATTTCTTCGTACATGGTTTGTGTACGTTGATGGTAGCATGAGGGACTGCGGTGTGTGTAGCAAGGACGGCGACATGTGTATAAGGCTCGAAGGAGTCTGGAGCATGTTGTGGTAGGATCATGCATACACAGGGCGTCAAGCAATGCACATGTGCGGGGCGGACAAGACGCAAGGTGGAGCATGGTTGCAGTCGGATATTTTTCGGCTGGGTCGGACTGGACAGTCTGATGGATCAACGGTGATGTTGGTCAAAGCAGAAGACGGTGGTGATTTCAGCGACGATGACATAGGAGCATGATGATGATGGTGGCCGACTTCTGTGGCATGGAAACACGTGGTGCAGGCCCGAGGGCTTGTGCGGCTTCGACAGACTATGGTGCATGGTTGTTTCAAGGCAGTGTACACATGAGAGCTTGAAGTCGACAGGGCGCAGGGTAGCGTGGCTAGCTACATAGAGTCACGTTGAAGGTGGAGCTGGAGTCTGATGGACGACTTCACTCTGTGCTGATGGAGGGGCTACAACGTAAATGCATGGAGAACCGAAGCCTATTTCAGCAAAAAAAGCGAGAGACACGTGGATTGGACTGGGTACCGTTGGTCTAATGGAGACGTGATACTCGGCATCGGTCGGTGATGATCGATGGTTCTCTGCAGTGGGGGTTGAGGCAGTGTGGGCTAGCTACCCGGGAGACTCGACCAGGACAGCAGAGGCTCGATGCGGTGATAGCGGCGAGGTGTGCGGTAAGCACGGGACATAGCGACAGGCCAAGGCACTGGTGGTCAGACATGTGTTCAGACATAGTGTGCAGGGGTGCTGAAGCAGTGTTGACGAGTACTGGATTCAAGTAGGTGACCGGGTCTATCGATGCTAGTTGATAGACATGAGTTGACCATGGAGAATCTAAGAAAGTGCCGGAAAGTCTGAAATTGTCAAAAGCTGAGAGAGTACACACCCGTATATTCTGCGGTATTCAGTGCACATGGCAAAGTGCGGATGATAAGTACAGAAGGAGGTGGAGTGCTATAGCTATGGGACATGTCAAAGACTATCCGGAAAAAAGGGTGAGACAACTGCGAATTTGACTCAGGGAGACACAAGGCGACGGTGAAATTCCTTCAAGTTTTAGACAGACGTTCAAGAAGAGCGGTGACGTTGAGTTCAGGTAACTCTTATATGTGGCGTCCAATATGTAGGTTGCTCATTTTCACGCAGACAGTGGTTGGTGTGTGATGGCATTGAATGGATTCTCCGGAAGTTGGGAGCATAAAGTAGAGTAATGATGAACTTAATTTTGCTCGAGTGTTGACTGTGAAGAAGACGAGAAGGGACTACAGTTGCAGGTGGAGTCACATGGAGTCTGGGGGTAGCAGCGGTGCTCATGGCGTATCTCAAGTCCAATGTGCATGGAGATTCGACGCATGGATGAATTCATGGTGGTGAAGAATTCGCCAAGGTGGAGTTTGTTAGAGTTGTGTCAAATATTATTGTACAAGGTAGGTTACAGTTGGACTTGGTTTTTGTAGCGACCCGACCTTAGACGGTCAAGTATATGTGCTTCAGTGTCATCCTTGGATCGGTAATGCTGACACACACAGTACTTCGACGATTTATAACAGAGTAGCAATCACACACTTATTACATCGAATGTGTCAAAAGAGAATTTATTACAATAAGTATGGCTTAAGGCCATCTAATTACGATAACTGCGGAAGACTTGGAAGATAAAATGAGTCCATCAACTCCAACGGCATAGCTAAGTGCATGACAAACGACCTACGACATCTTACTTGTCGTCTGAAAAGTCTGCAACATGATACGTTGCAGCCCGAAAACGGGTCAGCACATGGAATATGCTGGCAAAGTAACACAAGAGAACAATGAACAGATAAATGCTATCACTACATGCATATATGGCTGTTGGAGGCTCTATGGTTATATTGTTTTAGTGAAAAGCCATTTTTTTCCTACAACAAAGGAATATATTTTATTTAACTATCATGGTCGTTGAAACATCATTGAGAAGGTTCCTCCAACTCAATCCCAATTAAAGTAGTCATTAACATCCCAACAAATTAATTTAGAGTGATGAGATCAAATCAATAATTCAAGTACCAGATACTCAAGATGTCCATAACCAGGGACACGGCTAACCATGATTAGTTTATACACTCTGCATAGGTTTGCGCACTTTTCCCCACAAGACTCGATCTCCTCCGTTGGATTTGTCGCACTACAGGGTGTTTGAGAAACGGATGACCGAGACACAGTCTTTCAAAAGCATTAACTCCAACCCCGGGTAGACAGTACCAACTTACATCCCCTACATCTGCTAGCCTACCACTGGAAGAGGTCATGAAACTTACTCAACTATGCTAGAGCCCATAATAGCTTGTGGCTACACACAGAAGTTTCTAGCATGAAAAATCTTACAATCCTCGAGGGTAGACACACGATGTAACCTATGCCAACATAATGGCACATGCACGCGGGGGAGCCGGCGGCGCGTGCTGGCGCCCGGGCGGCCGGGGTGCGGTATTGTGATGGTGTCATGGGGAGGAGCGCATGTATTCATGCCCCGGGGATGTAGCCATGATGCTGAACCTCGTTAACAAATCTCGATGTCGTGCTCGTTGGATTGCTTGGTCTTCGGTAGATCGACGAAGCGCCTCAGATTTATTCTAACAAGTGGTATCATGAGCTATGGTTGCGAAGAGGCTGCTTGATTGATCTAGAGGAGAGCGACGAAGCTAGGGCGTTTGATAACTCGGCCGTGGTTCCGTGTGCGCGGGTGGTCGGAAGAGTTTTTGATGGGCGTGAAAATCATCGTGTGAAAGGCAATCGGAAGTGGCACGCGAGCAAGCAGACAGTGTGGGGTTCTCAACCTGATTGAAGTTGTATGGTGAGGCGACGGCCAAGGCAGGCAGATGGGAGCAGCAGGAGTCCACGTACAGCGGCGGCAGCAAGCAGCTCGATCGGGCGTGTGGGCCAATGCAGCAAGGCATGCAACAGATTGAAGTCACGGGTGGCACGGTTAGTCAGATCGAAAGATGTGGCTGCAGCGCATTGGTGGATGCAGCAGAGGTGTGGTGGCGGCAGGAGATCCAATCGAGGGTATCAGATACTGTTGGGGAACGTAGTAATTTCAAAAAAATTCCTACGCACACGCAAGATCATGGTGATGTACAGCAACGAGAGAGGAGAGTGTTGTCTACGTACCCTCGTAGACCGACAGCGGAAGCGTTATGACAACGCGGTTGATGTAGTCGTACGTCTTCACGGCCCGACCGATCAAGCACCGAAACTACGGCACCTCCGAGTTCTAGCACACGTTCTGCTCGATGACGATCCCCGGACCCCGATCTAGCAAAGTGTCGGGGAAGAGTTCTGTCAGCACGACGGCATGGTGACGATCTTGATGTTCTACTGTCGCAGGGCTTCGCCTAAGCACCACTACAATATTATCGAGGACTATGGTGGAGGGGGGCACTGCACAGGGCTAAGAGAACGATCTTGGAGATCAACTTCTGTCTAGAGGTGCCCCCCTGCCCCCGTATATAAAGGAGCAAGGGGGGGGTGCAGCCGGCCCTAGGAGGAGGCGCGCAGGAGGAGTCCTACTCCTGCCGGGAGTAGGACTCCCCCCCTTTCCCTAGTTGGATTAGGACTTGGGGCAAGGAGGAGAGGGAAGAAAGGAAAGGGGGGCGCCGCCCCCTCTCCTTGTACAATTCGGACTTGGGGGGAAGGGGCGCGCGGCAGCCCCTAGGCCTCCTCTCCTCTTCCTCCACTAGGCCCATTAAGGCCCATTAGGTTACCGGGGGGTTCCGATAACCTCCCGGTACTCCGGTAAAATGCCGATTTTACCCAGAACACTTCCGATGTCCAAACATAGGCTTCCAATATATCAATCTTTATGTCTCGACCATTTTGAGACTCCTCGTCATGTCCGTGATCACATCCGGGACTCCGAACAAACTTCGGTACAATAAAATATATAAACTTATAATGAAACTGTCATCATAACGTTAAGCGTGCGGACCCTACGGGTTCGAGAACAATGTAGACATGACCGAGACATGTCTCTGGTCAATAACCAATAGCGGAACCTGGATCCTCATATTGGCTCCTACATATTCTACGAAGATCTTTATCGGTCAGACCGCATAACAACATACATTGTTCCCTTTGTCATCGGTATGTTACTTGCCCGAGATTCGATCATCGGTATCTCAATACCTAGTTCAATCTCGTTATCGGCAAGTCTCTTTACTCGTTTCGTAATACAACATCTCGCAACTAACTCATTAGTTGCAATGCTTGCAAGGCTTATGTGATGTGCATTACTGAGAGGGCCCAGAGATACCTCTCCGACAATCGGAGTGACAAATCCTAATCTCGAAATACGCCAACCCAACATGTACCTTTGGAGACACCTGTAGAGCTCCTTTATAATCACCCAGATACGTTGTGACGTTTGGTAGCACACAAAGTGTTCCTCCGGCAAATGGGAGTTGCATAATCTCATAGTCATAGGAACATGTATAAGTCATGAAGAAAGCAATAGCAACATACTATACGATCGGGTGCTAAGCTAATGGAATGGGTCATGTCAATCATATCATTCTCCTAATGATGTGATCCCGTTAATCAAATGATAACACATGTCTATGTTTAGGAAACATAACCATCTTTGATTAACGAGCTAGTCAAGTAGAGGCACACTAGTGACGTTTAGTTTGTCTATGTATTCACACAAGTATTATGTTTCCGGATAATACAATTCTAGCATGAATAATAAACATTTATCATGATATAAGGAAATAAATAATAACTTTATTATTGCCTCTAGGGCATATTTCCTTCAGTCTCCCACTTGCACTAGAGTCAATAATCTAGATTACATAGTAATGATTCTAACACCCATGGAGCTTTGGTGCTGATCATGTTTTGCTCGTGGAAGAGGCTTAGTCAATGGGTCTGCTACATTTAGATCCGTATGTATCTTCCAAATCTCTATGTCTCCCACCTGGACTAGATCCCGGATGGAATTGAAGCATCTCTTGATGTGCTTGGTTCTCTTGTGAAATCTGGATTCCTTTGCCAAGGCAATTGCACCAGTATTGTCACAAAAGATTTTCATTGGACCCGATGCACTAGGTATGACACCTAGATCGGATATGAACTCCTTCATCCAGACTCCTTCGTTTGCTGCTTCCGAAGTAGCTATGTACTCTGCTTCACATGTAGATCCCACCACAACGCTTTGTTTAGAAATGCACCAACTGACAGCTCCACCGTTTAATGTAAACACATATCCGGTTTGCGATTTAGAATCGTCCGGATCAGTGTCAAAGCTTGCATCAACGTAACCATTTACGATGAGCTCTTTGTCACCTCCATATACAAGAAACATATCCTTAGTCCTTTTCAGGTATTTCAGGATGTTCTTGACCGCTGCCCAGTGATCCACTCCTGGATTACTTTGGTACCTCCCTGCTAGACTTATAGCAAGACATACATCAGGTCTGGTACACAGCATTGCATACATGATAGAGCCTATGGCTGAAGCATAGGGAACATCTTTCATTTTCTCTCTATCTTCTGCAGTGGTCGGGCATTGAGTCTTACTCAATTTCACACCTTGTAACACAGGCAAGAATCCTTTCTTTGTTTGATCCATTTTGAACTTCTTCAAAACTTTGTCAAGGTATGTGCTTTGTGAAAGTCCAATTAAGCGTCTTGATCTATCTTTATAGATCTTAATGCCCAATATGTAAGCAGCTTCACCGAGGTCTTTTATTGAAAAACTCTTATTCAAGTATCCCTTTATGCTATCCAGAAATTATATATCATTTCCGATTAGTAATATGTCATCTACATATAATATCAGAAATGCTACAGAGCTCCCACCCACTTTCTTGTAAATATAGGCTTCTCCAAAAGTCTGTACAAAACCAAATGCTTTGATCACATTATCAAAGCGTTTATTCCAACTCCGAGAGGCTTGTACCAGTCCATAAATGGATCGCTGGAGTTTGCACACTTTATTAGCTCCCTTTGGATTGACAAAACCTTCTGGTTGCATCATATACAACTCTTTTTCCAGAAATCCATTCAGGAATGCAGTTTTGACATGCATCTACCATAAAATGCGGCAATTGCTAACATGATTCGGACAGACTTAAGCATCGCTACAGGTGAGAAGGTCTCATCATAGTCAATCCCTTGAACTTGTCGAAAACCTTTTGCGACAAGTCGAGCTTTGTAGACAGTAACATTACCGCCAGCGTCAGTCTTCTTCTTGAAGATCCATTTATTCTCAATTGCTTGTCGATCATTGGGCAAGTCAACCAAAGTCCACACTTTGTTCTCATACATGGATCCCATCTCAGATTTCATGGCTTCAAGCCATTTTGCAGAATCTGGGCTCACCATCGCTTCTCCATAGTTCGTAGGTTCATCATGATCTAGTAGCATGACTTCCAGAACAGGATTACCATACCACTCTGGTGCGGATCTTACTCTGGTTGATCTACGAGGTTCAGTAGTATCTTGTTCTGAAGTTTCATGATCATCATCATTAGCTTCCTCACTAATTGGTGTAGGTGTCACAGAAACTGGTTTCTGTGATGTACTCCTTTCCAATAAGGGAGCAGGTATAGTTACCTCATCAAGTTCTACTTTCCTCCCACTCACTTCTTTCGAGAGAAACTCCTTCTCTAGAAAGTTTCCGAATTTAGCAACAAAAGTCTTGCCTTCGGATCTGTGATAGAAGGTGTATCCAATAGTTTCCTTTGGATATCCTATGAAGACACATTTCTCCGATTTGGGTTCGAGCTTATCAGGTTGAAGCTTTTTCACATAAGCATCACAGCCCCAAACTTTCAGAAACGATAACTTTGGTTTCTTGCCAAACCACAGTTCATAAGGCGTTGTTCTGAACGGATTTTGATGGTGCCCTATTTAACATGAATGCGGCCGTCTCTAAAGCATAACCCCAAAATGATAGCGGTAAATCAGTAAGAGACATCATAGATCGCACCATATCTAGTAAAGTACGATTACGACGTTCGGACACACCATTACGCTGTGGTGTTCCGGGTGGCGTGAGTTGCGAAACTATTCCGCATTGTTTCAAATGTACACCAAACTCATAACTCAAATATTCTCCTCCAAGATCAGATCATAGGAATTTTATTTTCTTATTACGATGATTTCAACTTCACTCTAAAATTCTTTGAACTTTTCAAATGTTTCAGATTTATGTTTCATTAAGTAGATATACCCATATCTTCTTAAGTCATCTGTGAAGGTGAGAAAATAATGATATCCGCCACGAGCCTCAACATTCATCGGGCCACATACATCTGTATGTATGATTTCCAACAAATCTGTTGCTCTCTCCATAGTACTGGAGAATGGTGTTTTGGTCATCTTGCCCATAAGGCACGGTTCACAAGTACCAAGTGATTCATAATCAAGTGGTTCCAAAAGTCCATCAGTATGGAGTTTCTTCATGCGCTTTACACCGATATGACCTAAACGGCAGTACCACAAATAAGTTGCACTATCATTATCAACTCTGCATCTTTTGGCTTCAACATTATGAATATGTGTGTCACTACTATCGAGATTTAATAAGAATAGACCACTCTTCAAGGGTGCATGACCATAAAAGATATTACTCATATAAATAGAACAACCATTATTCTCTGATTTAAATGAATAACCGTCTCGCATCAAACAAGATCCAGATATAATGTTCATGCTTAACGCTGGCACCAAATAACAATTATTTAGGTCTAATACTAATCCCGAAGGTAGATGTAGAGGTAGCGTGCAGACCGCGATCACATCGACTTTGGAACCATTTCCCACGCACATCGTCACCTCGTCCTTAGCCAATCTTCGCTTAATCCGTAGTCCCTATTTCGAGTTGCAAATATTAGCAACAGAACCAGTATCAAATACCCAGGTGCTACTGCGAGCATTAGTAAGGTACACATCAATAACATGTATATCACATATACCTTTGTTCACCTTGCCATCCTTCTTATCCGCCAAATACTTGGGGAACTTCCGCTTCTAGTGACCAGTCTGCTTGTAGTAGAAGCACTCAGTTTCAGGCTTAGGTCCAGATTTGGGTTTCTTCTCCTGAGCAGCAACTTGCTTGCTGTTCTTTTTGAAGTTCCCCTTCTTCTTCCCTTTGCCCTTTTTCTTGAAACTAGTGGTCTTGTTGACCATCGACACTTGATGCTCCTTTTTGATTTCTACCTCCGCAGCTTTCAGCATTGCGAAGAGCTCGGGAATTTTCTTATTCATCCCTTGCATATTATAGTTCATCACGAAGCTCTTGTAGCTAGGTGGAAGTGATTGGAGAATTCTGTCAATGACGCAATCATCTGGAAGATTAACTCCCAATTGAATCAAGTGATTATTATACCCAGACATTTTGAGTATATGCTCACTAACAGAACTGTTCTCCTCCATCTTGCAGCTATATAACTTATTGGAGACTTCATATCTCTCAATCCGGGCATTTGCTTGAAATATTAACTTCAACTCCTGGAACATCTCATATGCTCCATGACATTCAAAACATCGTTGAAGTCCCGATTCTAAGCCGTAAAGCATGGCACACTGAACTATTGAGTAGTCATCAGCTTTGCTCTGCTAGACGTTCATAACATCTGGTGTTGCTCCAGCAGCAGGCCTGGCACCCAGCGATGCTTCCAGGACGTAATTCTTCTGTGCAGCAATGAGGATAATCCTCAAGTTACGGACCCAGTCCGTGTAATTGCTACCATCATCTTTCAACTTTGCTTTCTCAAGGAACGCATTAAAATTCAACGAAACAATAGCACGGGCCATCTATCTACAATCAAACATAAGCAAGATACTATCAGGTACTAAGTTCATGATAAATTTAAGTTCAATTAATCATATTACTAAGGAACTCCCACTTAGATAGACAACCCTCTAATCCTCTAAGTGATCACGTGATCCAAATCAACTAAACCATGTCCGATCATCACGTGAGATGGAGTAGTTTCATTGGTGAACATAACTAATATCTACTATATGATTCACGCTCGACCTTTCGGTCTCCGTGTTCCGAGGCCATATCTGTATATGCTTGGCTCGTCAAGTATAACCTGAGTATTCCGCGTGTGCAGCTGTTTCGCACCCGTTGTATTTGAACGTAGAGCCTATCACACCCGATCATCACGTGGTGTCTCAGCACGAAGAACTTTCGCAACGGTGCATACTCAGGGAGAACACTTCTTGATAATTAGTGAGAGATCATCTTAAAATGCTACCGTCAATCAAAGCAAGATAAGATGCATAAAAGATAAACATCACATGCAATCAATATAAGTGATATGATATGGCCATCATCATCATCTTGTGCTTGTGATCTCCATCTTCGAAGCACCGTCATGATCACCATCGTCACCGGCGCGACACCTTGATCACCATCGTAGCATCATTGTCGTCTCGCCAATCTTATGCTTCCACGACTATCGCTACCACTTAGTGATAAAGTAAAGCATTACAGCGCAATTGCATTGCATACAATAAAGCGACAACCATATGGCTCCTGCCAGTTGCCGATAACTCGGTTACAAAACATGATCATCTCATACAATAAAATTTAGCATCATGTCTTGACCATATCACATCACAACATGCCCTGCAAAAACAAGTTAGACGTCCTCTACTTTGTTGTTGCAAGTTTTACGTGGCTGCTACGGGCTTAAGCAAGAACCAATCTTACCTACACATCAAAACCACAACGATAGTTTGTCAAGTTGGTGATGTTTTAACCTTCGCAAGGACCGGGCGTAGCCACACTTGGTTCAACTAAAGTTGGAGAAACTGACACCCGCCAGCCACCTGTGTGCAAAGCACGTCGGTAGAACCAGTCTCGCGTAAGCGTACGCGTAATGCCGGTCTGGGCCGCTTCATCCAACAATACCGCCGAACCAAAGTATGACATGCTGGTAAGCAGTATGACTTATATCGCCCACAACTCACTTGTGTTCTACTCGTGCACATACCATCAACATATAAAACCTAGGCTTAGATGCCACTGTTGGGGAACGTAGTAATTTCAAAAAAATTCCTACGCACACGCAAGATCATGGTGATGTATAGCAACAAGAGGGGAGAGTGTTGTCTATGTACCCTCGTAGACCGACAGCGGAAGCGTTATGACAACGCGGTTGATGTAGTCGTACGTCTTCACGGCCCGACCGATCAAGCACCGAAACTACGGCACCTCCGAGTTCTAGCACACGTTCTGCTCGATGACGATCCCCGGACCCCGATCTAGCAAAGTGTCGGGGAAGAGTTCCGTCAGCACGACGGCGTGGTGACGATCTTGATGTTCTACTATCGCAGGGCTTCGCCTAAGCACCACTACAATATTATCGAGGACTATGGTGGAGGGGGGCACCGCACAGGGCTAAGAGAACGATCTTGGAGATCAACTTCTGTCTAGAGGTGCCCCCCTGCCCCCGTATATAAAGGAGCAAGGGGGGGGTGCAGCCGGCCCTAGGAGGAGGCGCGCAGGAGGAGTCCTACTCCTGCCGGGAGTAGGACTCCCCCCCTTTCCCTAGTTGGATTAGGACTTGGGGGGAAGGAGGAGAGGGAAGAAAGGAAAGGGGGGGCGCCGCCCCCTCTCCTTGTACAATTCGGACTTGGGGGGGAAGGGGCGCGCGTCAGCCCCTAGGCCTCCTCTCCTCTTCCTCCACTAGGCCCATTAAGGCCCATTAGGTTACCGGGGGGTTCCGGTAACCTCCCGGTACTCCGGTAAAATGCCGATTTTACCCAGAACACTTCCGATGTCCAAACATAGGCTTCCAATATATCAATCTTTATGTCTCGACCATTTTGAGACTCCTCGTCATGTCCGTGATCACATCCGGGACTCCGAACAAACTTCGGTACAATAAAATATATAAACTTATAATGAAACTGTCATCATAACGTTAAGCGTGCGGACCCTACGGGTTCGAGAACAATGTAGACATGACCGAGACATGTCTCCGGTCAATAACCAATAGCGGAACCTGGATCCTCATATTGGCTCCTACATATTCTAGAAGATCTTTATCGGTCAGACCGCATAACAACATACGTTGTTCCCTTTGTCATCGGTATGTTACTTGCCCGAGATTCGATCATCGGTATCTCAATACCTAGTTCAATCTCGTTATCGGCAAGTCTCTTTACTCGTTTCGTAATACATCATCTCTCAACTAACTCATTAGTTGCAATGCTTGCAAGGCTTATGTGATGTGCATTACCGAGAGGGCCTAGAGATACCTCTCCGACAATCGGAGTGACAAATCCTAATCTCGAAATACGCCAACCCAACATGTACCTTTGGAGACACCTGTAGAGCTCCTTTATAATCACCTAGTTACATTGTGACGTTTGGTAGCACACAAAGTGTTCCTCCGGCAAACAGGAGTTGCATAATCTCATAGTCATAGGAACATGTATAAGTCATGAAGAAAGCAATAGCAACATACTAAACGATCGGGTGCTAGGCTAATGGAATGGGTCATGTCAAT
Source organism: Triticum urartu (assembly GCF_003073215.2). Lineage (NCBI taxonomy): Eukaryota > Viridiplantae > Streptophyta > Magnoliopsida > Poales > Poaceae > Triticum > Triticum urartu. The sequence continues at coordinate 479,778,022 of NC_053028.1, forward strand.
CATATCATTCTCCTAATGATGTGATCCCGTTAATCAAATGACAACACATGTCTATGTTTAGGAAACATAACCATCTTTGATTAACGAGCTAGTCAAGTAGAGGCACACTAGTGACGTTTAGTTTGTCTATGTATTCACACAAGTATTATGTTTCCGGATAATACAATTCTAGCATGAATAATAAACATTTATCATGATATAAGGAAATAAATAATAACTTTATTATTACCTCTAGGGCATATTTCCTTCAGATACATGCGGCGGCAGCGGTGGCTTCGGAACGTGTGTCAGCAGGAGATGTGTGGCGATCGGGCGAGTAATACATGTATTGCAGGGCATGCAGCCTGGCTAGAGGCCCAAGCGTGGACGCGGAATTACGGCCCAAGGCATAGGGCAGCGGGCAGGCGGCCAATGTTTTGGCGCGTGGAACAAGCTGGCGCGTGAGCCTAAGAGTTGTGGCTTGCAAGCGAGCAGGACGGGACGTCTAAGGTGCTGGAACGCACAGGAAGCCAAGGCATGGTCAAGAGGGCTACGTGAGATTTGTTGGGAGAAAAAAAAGAGCTATGTTGCACACTGGTGCTATTCCATCGGGATAAAGAGATAGAAAAAGTTAATGGACCTATGGCCTACAGAAGCACGAGGTGGACTTTAATTTGATCTTCACGGTGACGTGCACACATGAAGGCTTATGCGGTGGATTTTGACTTTATTTCTTGGTACATGGTTTGTGTACGTTGATGGTAGCATGAGGTACTGCGGTGTGCGTAGCAAGGACGACGACATGTGTATAAGGCTCGGAGGAGTCTGGAGCATGTTGTGGTAGGATCATGCATACACAGGGCGTCAAGCAATGCACATGTGCAGGGCGAACAAGACACAAGGTGGAGCATGGTTGCAGTCGGATATTTTTCGGCTGGGTCGGACTGGACAATCTGATGGATCAACGGTGATGTTGGTCAAAGCAGAAGACGGTGGTGATTTTAGCAACGACGACATAGGAGCGTGATGATGTTGCTGGCCGACTTCTGGGGCATGGAAACATGTGGTGCAGGCCTGAGGGCTTGTGCGGCTTTGACAGACTATGGCGCATGGTTGTTTCAAGGCAGTGTACACATGAGAGGTTGAAGTCGACAGGGCGCAGGCTAGCGTGGCCAGCTTCTTATAGTCATGTTGAAGGTGGAGCTGGAGTCTGATGGACGACTTCACTCTGTGCTGATGGAGGGGCTACGAGTAAATGCATGGAGAATCGAAGCCTATTTCAGCAAAAAAAGCGAGAGACACATGGACTGGACTGGGTACCGGTGGTCTAATGGAGACGTGATACTCGGCATCGGTCGGTGATGATCGATGGTTCTCTGCAGTGGGGGTTGAGGCAGTGTGGGCTAGCTACCCGGGAGACTCGACCAGGACAGCAGAGGCTCGACGCGGTGATAGCGGCGAGGCGTGCGGTAAGCACGGGACATAGCGACATGCCATGGCACTAGTGGTCAGACATGTGGTCAGAGAAAGTGTGCGGGGGTGCTGAAGCAGTGTTGACGAGTACCAGATTCAAGTAGGTGACTGGTCTATCGATGCTAGTTGATGGACATGAGTTGACCATGGAGAATTTGAGAAAGTGCCGGAAAGTCTGAAATTGTCAAAAGCTGAGAGAGTACACACCCATATATTCTATGGTATTCGGTGCGCATGGCAAAGTGCGGATGACAAGTACAGAAGGAGGTGGAGTGCTATAGCTATGGGACATGTCAAAGACTATCCGGAAAAAAGGGTGAGACAACTGCGAATTTGACTCAGGGAGACACAAGGCGACGGTGAAATTCCTTCAAGTTTTAGACAAACGGTCAAGAAGAACAGTGAAGTTGAGTTCAGGTAACTCTTATATGTGGCGTCCAATATGTAGGTTGTTCATTTTCACGCAGACAGTGGTTGTTCATTTTCACGTCGTATTTTCCTTCTTGCACCCTGGCCGCCGTACGTACGTGTACATGCTACGTGCGCGCCTCTACTACGACACGTGCGCGCCTCTACGTCCACCAGTATATATGTACGTACATGTTCGCGACCAGAATGACAACGCTACGTACGCTTCGACCAGGTGGGTCCCGACTGTAAGGCACTTCCTTGCGTGCGAAGATGTAGCTGGTGGGTCCCAGCAGTCAGGGGGGCGAATCATTTTTTTTTGTCCGGACGCACTTCCTTGCGTGCGAAGATGTAGCTGGTAGGTCCCAGCAGTCAGGGGGAAACATTCTTTTCGCGAAATACAGTTGCCCGTCTGGTGGGTCCCTGCTGTTAGGTGGAGGAATAATTATTTTGCACATAATAAGGAGGCACTTCCTTGTGGCCGCCGTGGACCCAGCTGTCAGCCTTTCCACGTACAGTACTCTTCCGATGGAAGTCATTCCTTGACCACGTTGACCACGTCGCGCCGAGAGCACCAGGGCGGTGGACGACGGTGAGGCCTAGGAAGGGGACGACGCGGAGCCGGGGAAGACGCGTCAGTGGAAGCCCGCGCGGAGAGGAGTACAAGGGTTCACTGGTTCGGCTGCGGCGTGAGGCTGCCGTCGCCGCAGGGCCTGGCCAGCGGTGGGAATAGTAGGGGGCGGTGAGGCCTCTGCGGCAGCACAGCCGGCCACGGTAGGCAGGAGCATGCGGCACGACCGGCGCTGCTTTGGGCGGCTGGAGCAAGAAGACCAGATGTTGAAGAAACACTACGGCCGTTGGATGGACATCGTACGGTCACTGGAGGTAGAATCGTTCATATTGACTAAGTAGACAAAGCACTCCGTCCCCGTCAACTTAGTAGGCCCACAAGTCAGCCTCCCACCAAGGTGGGTCCCAACTAGCGGGGGAGTATTCATTTTTTGTGCGTAATAATGAGGCACCTCCGGTGGGTCCGAGCTGACAGCGGGGGGGGAACGTTTTTTCATGAAATACGTTGGCCCGTCCGGTGGATCCCAGCAGTCAGGGGAAACGGTTTTTTCGCCAAATACGATGGCCCGTCCGGTGGGTCCCTGCTGTCAGGTGAAGGAATCATTATCTTCCGCGTAATAAGGAGGTACTTCCTTGCGGCTGTCGTGGACCCAGCTGCCAGCCTCTCCACATACAGTACTCTTCTGATGGAAGTCATTCCTTGACCACGTTGACCACGCCGCGCCAAGAGCACCAGGGCGGTGGACGACGGCGAGGCCAAGGAAGGGGACGACACGGAGCCGGGGAAGACGCTGGAGTGGATGCCCATGCGGAGAGGAGTACGAGGGTTCACTGGTTCGGCTGCGGTGTGAGGCTGCCGTCGCCGCAGAATAACATGCGGTGTGGGTGAGTCGAGGGATGCCCTGGCCAGCGGTGGGAGTAGTAGGGAGCGGTGAGGCCTGCGCGGCAGCACAGCCGGCCACGGGAGACAGGAGCAGGCGGCACGACCGGCGCTGCTTTGGGCGGCTGGAGCAAGAAGACCAGAGGTTGAAGAAGCACGACGGTCGTTTGATGGACATCGTAGGGTCACTGCAGCTAGAATCATTTATATTGACTAAGTTGACAAAGCCCTTGGTATACGTCAACTTAGTAGGCCCACAGGTTAGCTTCCGAAACGGTGCGCCCCAGATGTCACGGGGAGGAATCATTTTTTGGGCGGGTGAAGCTAGAATATCCGAGATTGAAGAAGAAGCACGTCATCCGTTGGATGGACATCCAACGGCCACTGCTGCTAGAACCGTGTGTTGACTATAAGTTGACAAAGCTTTCATATGCGTCAACTCTCTTTTTTTAGGGGACGCGTCAACTTAGTAAGGCCACAAGTGTGTGGCAGAGAACTTATAGCCCATTTGAGATTTGTAAAAATGTGCAGCCAATTTCTGAGTTCTAATGAAATTTACTACAGCCCATTTACAGTTTGTTAAAAGTACAGCCCATTTCAACCAACCGTTCAAAATAGAATTTAATAAAATTTCCCATACTTTGATGGGATCCGAAATATATTTATTCCAAAATTTCTACTCGGATTAAATACAATTTCGATATAAATTTATACTACGTAAAAATCCAGCGAAACATTGCACTCGCAACAATTAATGAAATTAATATTTTCAATATCCAAAAATAATATTTTATAAAGTAATTACGTGTTTGGTGCATTTTTTATAGTTACTGCCCAGTTTTTATAATTACATACCATTTATTATTTCTTAAAGCCCATTTTCTTGTTAAGCCTAATGCATCCCTCCTAGGAAAGATTTGCAGCCCAGCGGGGCGGAGAATAACAACTTGACCTTGCCTGGGTATTCTTAAAAAAAGTATAGCTGGGCTAGCCATTTTCAGCTTGAAAAAAATTAAGATCTAGGCTGGATATCTAGCCTGGGCTAGACGGGCCACAACCCGCCCAGTTAATAGCTGCAGCGATATTTTCGTTGTTGTTCAGAGGAGAAAAATTAATATTTGGGCTAAACATCGCTCAAGAAAAACTCTCCAGTGCTCACACCTCAAAAACACAAATACTGCTCGAGCTGCTTGGTCTCGGCTGTCGGCCACTTCTTGTGCAATTCTCTCGTTTATTGACTACCTAGGTTGATAATGGTGTGGGACTGTGATGTCAGGAAACCAGGAGGAAGCAAAAAAATTATAGTTTTATATACTAATAAGGAGGCACCTGCGTACGTGCGGCTATGGCCCTGGTGGGTCCCCACTGTCATCCTCTCCAAGTAAAGTCATCTCCTCATCCTCATGTCCGTTGAGCATGTTGACAACGCGAGACGGAGGCGCCACGGCGAGCGCAACAACTCGAAGGACGATGAAGAGGGCCTTGCGAGCCCTACGGATGGTCTGATACAGCGCCCGCTGCTCATTCGGGAAGCCAAGATCATAGGGCCACATGTCCGTGACGGCATTGTCGTTTGCTTGTTCACCGGTGCTTGTTGAGGAGACGGAGATTGCAGCACAGGTCCTCCTGTGCTGGTAGCTCTTCCACCATTAGGGCGTCGCAGTGCGGCCGCACCTGCTCTATGGTGAACACGGCATGAACCGGCTTGGACAGTGGCACCGACTCCTGGTCGGAAGCTACGTCCATCGTCTGATTGTCATCGCTCAGCTCGGCGAGGTAGCTGGCGAGCCAACATGTCCGGCTACTGGACCGACCCGCTGCTAAGCACGAGTCTGACTGCCCTGGCCCACCTAGACCGCCTCCCTCGCCCGCGCACGCTTTCCGCCCGAAACGGTCAGCGCCGCCCGCCCCGCTTTCCGGTGCATGTGATTGCTCCGCCTTCAAACAACACAAGTGCCATCCGTCCGTCCTTCTACCACCCACATTAATGATACGCGGTTGCCGAGGCGGCTACTCCGGCGCCACACGTCCGTCCCTCCACTGCCCACCATTGCTATATAAACTGCTGCGCCGGCCATAGCCGCAGTCATCCGCATCCGTTCCTATTATCCTGTCCACACCACTACTGCCCACCATGGCTTCCTCGCGCTCCAGCACTCTTTGGGACGGGCGGACGACGGTCCACAAGGAGATGGCAGCCATTGCTGTCGACTGGTTGGCCGGCAGGCAGCCGGAGGACGACAACGTCCCAATGGAGAACATGGTAGTCGACGATCCGATGCCAACCCCCTCCTCCGCGCCATCCTCGCTGATGCATTGCACCATGACCATCGGCGAGGCCCGTGCCCAATATATGGACACGGTGAGGCAGAAGCATGAGGAGCAGTTACAGGAGGCGTAGTCCAATGCTGCCTACAACCACCATCTCCTCCAAGAGCACCTGCAGGCGGAGGAGCAGATCACCGTGGAGCGGGCGGAGCAGGAGACGCTGCTCGACTCGTAACGCTCCGCCCGCGAGGGCCGCCTCGAGCGCTGGCGGTACCGCATGCGGGTGGCGGAGGCTGGGGCCACCTACAAAGAGGGCGATGAAGCGAGCGAGGCGCTGTTTGGCGGGACCGAGGACGAGGCAGAGGACAACGTTGGCACCGACGAGTCCCCGCTCCGCTGGCGTCGACGAGGTCCTGCTCCGCCGAGGCCCCGCGGCGCCAACAACGAGGCAAAGGACACCACCGGCTCCGCCGAGGCCCCACCCTGCCGGCAATGAGGGGGAGGATTTCCCCCGCTCCGCTGAGGCGCCGCCCGCCGGCAATGAGACAGAGGACATCGCCGGCTCCGTCAAGGCCCCGCCCCACTGCCAACGAGGCCGCGCCACACAGATAACGAGGAAGAGTAGAACACGGTAGGTCGTCGCCGCTCGGGTCCTAGTAAGGCCACCGCTGCTACCCTCCGGTTGCTGGCACTGAGCTGTACATCATGGAGCAATTCTATGATTACAGGATGATTGAAGGGCGCTCCATGGTTGAGCAAGCTCATGAGATACAGTCATTTGCTAGAGAACTTGAGCACTTCAGTTGTATGCTATCGGACAAGTTTGTTGCCGGAGGTATCATCACTAAGCTTCCTCCTTCGTGGATCTCATTGGCACTCTTGATGTGGAAGAAAATGTGAGAGCAAAGGACACACATGCTCGAGGAATTGAGGGAGGATCTAGTGCCAATCTGGTACAAAAGAAGAACTTCCAGCCCCACAAGTTCAAGAACAAGGGCAAGTTTGATAGTAAAGCAAAGTTTGATGGGAATAACAAGGTTGTGCAACACACGAACTTCAAGAAGAAGAATGACAAGAAGAAAGGTGTTTGTCATGTGGGGATCCTAATCATTGGGCTCCTAGTTTCCCTAATGGCTATGACAAGCTAGGCGGGTTGACCACTGACGGCCGATTAGCTTCTTGGCGGCGATGTGGAGTCGGAGAGCTATGTTGGAGAAGGACGCTGCTTCTACTTAACTGCTGGTGCAATTGGCTGACGGACACGTGGGCGCAACAGGCATCTGGGCCACATCTCAGTTACGCAACTGCACATGTAGTTAAGTCACTGAAACTTCTGTTCGGCTCAGCCGGACAAAGGTGGGTAGCTTTGGTTACTTAATTATAACTCCAGCGCACCCCTTTTTAGTTCAAGAATGTATGAAATGTAATGAAATCTGGCATGTTTATATGAAATCCGACCGTGTATGAATGAATTTATTTTGATTAGTTTGAATTCTTATATCACTAGCATTAGATGAACATGCAAAACAATTGAACATGCAAAACAACTGAACATGCAAAACAATACGTACTAGCATTATTCCCAGGGTGATCACCTCGTTTGCAGCAGTTTCACATGTACTCCCTCCAGTCCTTTCTAGTCTGCATACAAGTTTTGTCTGTAGTCAAAGTATCTCTAGTTTGACCAATCTTATAGAAAAAAGTATGCACTTTCACAATGTGCGAAGTAAAAAGGAACAAAAGGAGTACAAAGAGTTTGAGTAACTTTTTAGCGTTCCTGTATATTGCAATCAAACACACAGGCCTGGCAATTCATAGAGAACATTCAAAACAATCGATGATTATGCATCTCAGCGATTCACATGTCAGAGCCAATATTTACTTCACAACTAAAGAATAAAGAAAAAATGGATCGACGCTGCTCACAGAAAAGGGCGTCCCATTCGAAAATATCAAACACATGTCTTCTTGCTAAAATCAATGAGCAAACTTTGACAAGGTTTTCCCATTCCAAAATATCAAATGCCTACGATTGTGGAATGGGCAGGGTTTGCCATCAGTTCGGACATTGACATGGCACCTCGTGCTAAATCAACCAGCTGCTCTTTTTGTGCAGTTCCACCAAAATCAACCAAATTCGCACGTAGCTTGTATGATTTCGCCCTTATATGTTGCAACGCCTTGAACTTATCGGCACCTCCTTTCTTGTGGTGGAAATGAATGATTCAATGTATTCACAAACATTTTGTGCAGTTCCCATTGAAATCAAACTGAGCACCCCTGTTTGCACAAATACAAAAAAGTGATTAGTATAAAGCAAATTGTACTATGAATTTATAGTTTAAACAGGCACCTACATGTCCATGTAGAGCACACTTTTAGAAAAATGGAACTCACCGGAAAGAATCCTAGAACAACATTGTACTCGCGCATCACAGCAAGAAAATGGAGATTTGTCAGTCCTTCTGAGCTGAAGTTAGTTTGGTCTTGTGGGGGGTAATGTAACCATCCTTCAATTGCTCCTTCTGATGAGAAGATAGACAGGGCTTCTTCATCCTGGCATAATCGGAACTAGTCACTTCATGTACTCCATATTGTTCTTCAGAGGAGGATGATCCTGTTGTGCAAAGACAAGAGGATAACTAAATTCTAGCATCCCTGTTTGCTCGAAAAAAAGGAAAGGAAATATTTAAAACAACACAGATGAAGCACTTCTCAAGGACAATATCAATTTTTGATGACAGTATCTAAACAGTAGCACAACACCAATAGAGATGACAAAGCTCAATCATATGGATGAAATCAGTGGGCGAGTACCAACCTTTGTCAGGAGGCTTATTGTGTAGAGCATACAGATGAAGCACTTCTCCGGAACCATCTGTTGCTATCTACTGTGGTGGCCATGCTTAATATATACTCCTCGATTAGATTAATGTTTCCAACATCTTCTTGTGTAGTTCCACTAAAATATATGGTATCTTCAAAGAAAATCCATGTTTGCACAAGTAGAGATAATTACGTATTGATGTGTCTCCAACGTATCTATAATTTATGAAGTATTCATGCTATTATATTATGAACCTTGGATGTTTTATATGCTATTTTATATGATTTTTGGGACTAACCTATTAACCTAGTGCCCAGTGCCAGTTTCTGTTTTTTCCTTGTTTTTGACTTTTACAGAAAAGGAATACCAAATGGAGTCCAATTGACGCCAATTTTTGACGATTTTTTATGGACCAAAAGAAGACCCCAGAGTAAAAGAGTTGGGCCAGAAGAGTCCCGGGACGTCCACGAGGGTGGGGTGCGCCCCCCCCCCCCTGGGCGCGTGGGCCTGCCTCGTGGACGACTCGGGCACCTCCTTTACGTGAGACCGACACCAAAAATTCATATAAATACAGAAACCTCCAGAAAATAAGCTAGATCAGGAGTTCCTCCGCTAGAAGACTCTGTAGCAACCGAAAACCAATCTAGGCCCTATCTGGCACCCTGCCGGAGGGGGCCATCATCACCGGAGGCTATGGAGGACGATCCCGGAGGGGCCATCATCACCATGAAGGCCAAGGACCAGAGGGAGAACCTCTCCCCATCTAGTGGGGAGGCCATGGAGGAGGAAGCACAAGGGGGAGAACCTCTCCTCCTCTTTCTCGGTGGCACCAGAGTGCCATCAGGAGGGGAATCATCGCCGCAGTGATCGCCTTCATCAACATCACCATCATCATCACCATCCTCATCTCTTTTACACGTTCCACTCTCCCGCATCCCACTGTAATCCCTACTTGAGCATGGTGCTTTATGCCACATATTATGATCCAATGATGTGTTGCCATCCTATGATGTTTTGAGTAGATATCCTTTGTCTTTGGGTTGATTGATGATCTAGATTGGTATGAGTTGTATGTTTTACTTTGGTGTTGTCCTATGGTGCCCTCCGTGTCACGCAAGCATGAGGGATTACTGCTGTAGGGTTTTGCAATATGTCCATGGTTTGCTTATTGTCTGCGTTGCGTGAGTGACTGAAACACAAACACGGATAAGCGGGACATGGCGTATGCGAATAAAGAGGACTTGATACTTTAATGCTATGGTTGGGTTTTACCTTAATGATCTTTAGTAGTTGCGGATGCTTGCTAGAGTTCCAATCATAAGTGCATATGATCCAAGAAGAGAAAGTATGTTAGCTTATGCCTCTTCCTAATATTAAATTGAAATAGTGATTACCGGTCTTGTTAATAATTGCCTAGGACAATTCCGCACACCGACCCATCATTATTCCACACTCGCTATTTATAATATTTAGTAATATATTCTAACTTTATGATAACAGCACCTACTTTCATATTTTAGCTCTCCCATATCATGCAAAGTTATCCACTTCATACCCACAAGATAGTTTTATTTCTCATTGCTAGTTGGAAGCAAATGTTCGGTGTACGTAGAGTCGTATCAGTGGCAGATAGGGCTTGCCAGAATATTGATCTTACCTTTAGCTCATTGTGGGTTTGACACTCCATACTTATCACTTCCACCTTTGGAAATTGCTACGATGATTCCCTGCACTTGGGGATTATCAAGCTCTTTTCTGGCGCCGTTGCGGGGGAGCAATAGCGTGGGGTTGATATTCTCGTGTGTGCTTGTTTGCTTTCTTCACTAAGTAGATTTTGTTTTTCCCTTTTCGTTTCTGTTTAGTTGTGGGTGAAACATACAAAAAAATTAAAAGAATAAAAATACAAAAAAATTACTTGCCTCTCATACCTAAAAAGTTTTTCAAAAGAGAAGTGATTGGAAAGTTATGCATTGAAGAAGTGAGGGTCGACCTTGAGCACTCGTGTTCATGCTCACGGAAACAATGTAGAATTTTTCATGGAAGTTTCTCTATAAATAATTATCCCCTTATATATATATATCCATTGTATTATAAAAATAATGTGCCAAGCTTTGGTTTTAGGATGATTAGATTGCTTGTTTACTATGTGCAGAACAAAAACAGAAACTTTGGCTGTAGCGCGTGATTTTACATTTTTTTACTGGAAAGTCAAATGGGTCTGAAACTTTTTGCACATTACTTCTGTACAAAATTTTCAAATTGTCAAATTTATTTCATAATTGTTGGAGTTACAGAAGTTTACTAAACCTCCAGATTACTCCAGACTGTCCTGTTTTAGACAGATTCTGTTTTCTATGTGTTGATCGCTTATTTTAATGAATCTATGGGTAGTATCGGGGGGTATGAACCATGGTGAAGTTGTAATACAGTAGATATAGTTCTAATATGAAATTGGAATGAGTTTGAAACAGTACCTAAAGGTAGTGATTTTCTTTATTATACTAACGGATCTCAAAAAGTTTTTGTTAAAGTTTTGTGTGGATGAAGTGTTCAAAGATCGAGGAGCTATCAATATGAGAAGAATAAAGAGAGGCAAAAGTTCGAGATTGGGGATTCCCAAGGCACCCCAACTAAATATTTCAGAGGATACTCAAGCATCTAAGCTTGGGGATGCCCCGGTTGGCATCCCATCTTTCTTCTTCAACAAATATCGCTATACCTCAGTTTTTGTTTTGTTCACATAATTTGTGTCCTTTGTGTTTTTCTTTTTCTTTAAGAACCATGCTAGTATGAGATGTCCCTTCATCAATTTATAGAATACTTCATGTGCTTCACTTATATCTTCTAAGTATGATCTTATAGAATTGCTCTTTGAGCTTCACTTAAATCTTTCGAGTATGGTTTTATAGAATGCTTCGTGTGCTTCACTTATACATTTTGAGCTTGGACATTGGTTAGTCTATATTAATTGTAGAATGCTCCATGAACTTCACTTATATCTTTTGGAGTAAGAATAATACTATCATCTAAAGCGGGTTTTGAAGAGTTTCAACTTTAGGAACTAGTGATCCCGCTATTCCGAATGAGAAGAATTTTGCTTAGGTGGAGAGTAGAAAATTTCTATGCTCGTAGACCATGAAAAGAATGATTTGTGTGATGGTTATATTTTTGAATTCATTCATGATTCTACTTAAATTATTATGAGGAAGGAATATGTGTTTGTAGGAGTTGCAATATTATCAAGTTTCCTCTCTATATGCTTAAAATTTTGAAGTTATACTTGTTTTTCCTTCCTATGCCAGTTGATTCTTGTTCCTATAAATTACATGATCACAAAATACCTAGGCATAGGAAGTGGGTTAGATTTGAATATGCTACTCATATTCTTCATGATGCTCTCTTTATGTTTCAATTCTTATCTTTTATGTGAGCATCATTGAAATCATCATGCCTAGCTAAAAGGCATTAAAGAAAAGCGCTTGTTGGGAGACAACCCAATATTCACCCTTACTGTTTTTGTGTGTTTTCATGATTAAGCTACTGTATTAATCATGAATTATATCTGTTGTTTCAATAAAGGGCCAATTAAGACCTTTGGGAAGACTTGGGTGAAAGTTAATGTGATCTTGCTGTAAAAAACAGAAACTTTGGGCTCACGATATTAGCTGCCATTTTTTACATAAGAGTGATTTGGTTCTGATTCTTTTTGAAGAAGATTAATATACAAATTCCTCACGTCCACCAATTTATTTCATAATTTTTTGAGTATCAGAAGTATGGTTAGTGTTCAGATCATTACAGACTGTTCTGTTTCTGACAGATTCTGTTTTCATTGCATAGTTTGCTTGTTTTCTAGTTTCTATGACTTATATTTCTCAATATAAATTGTAGAAATGATATGGTACAGTAGGCATTGTGTGATAACAATTATGAGCCTTGTCTTTGACAGTACCGAAGTGAATGGTTTACTCTTTATCATACTAACCTATCTCACGAAGTTCCATTAAGTTTTGTGTGATTGAAGTTTTCAAGCTTTGGGTGAGATATCGATACAAGGAGAATAAGGAGTGGAAATACCCTAAGCTTGGGGATGCCCAAGGCACCCCAAGGTAATATTCAAGGAAGACTCAAAGCCTAAGCTTGGGGATGCCCCGGAAGGCATCCCCTCTTTCGTCTTCAAAAACTATCGGTATACCTTACTCGGAGCTATATTTTTATTCGTCACATGATATGTGTTTTGCTTGGAGCGTATTTTCAATTTTACTTGCTGTTTGAATAAAATCCTTCAATCTAAAATCTTGAATGAAAAAGAACCCCCCATGGCTAGTTAATTATTTGACTACTCACTGTCCTTCACTTATATATTTTTGGAGTAGTTTGTCATTTACTCATGTGCTTCACATATATCCTATGAGTAAATGGTTGAATGAATTGAATATCATAAATCTGAATTTATATATGTTTCATATGATTATACCATGGGGAGTAATGACTTCACATAGAATAAGTATAGGTAGTAAACTTATTGAAAGTTAGCAAACGTAGAATTGGTCACTTGAACAATTCATGAAAGAATATTGAAGGAAGAGAGATTTCACATATAAATATACTATCTTGGACATCTTTTGTAATTGTGATCACTCATTAAAATATGACATGCTAAAAGGTTGATGTCGGACAAGGAAGACAACATAATGGGTTATGTTTTCTTATATCCGAAATAAAGTATATTATCTTGGATCATCCAACATGTTGAGCTTGCTTTTCCCCCTCATGCTAGCCAAATTCTTTGCACCAAGTAGAGATACTACTTGTGCTTCCAAACATTCCTTAAACCAGTTTTGCCATGAGAGCTCACCATACCTACCTATGGATTGAGTAAGATCCTTCAAGTAAGTTGTCATCGGTGCATGCAATAAAAATTGCCCTCTAAATATGTATGATCTATTAATGTGGAGAAACTAAGCTTTATACGATCTTGTGATGTGGAAGAAATAAAAGTGACGGATTGCATAATAAAGGTCCATATCACAAGTGGCAATATAAAGTGACGTTCTTTTGCATTTAGATTTTGTGCATCCAACCATAAAAGCGCATGACAACATCTGCTTCCCTCTGCGAAGGGCCTATCTTTTACTTTTATCTTCTACACTTATGCAAGAGTCATGGTGATCTCCACCTTTCCTTTTTACATTTTATCCTTTGGCAGGCACATTGTGTTGGAATGATCCTGATATATATATATATCCAATTGGATGTAAGTTATCATGAACTATTATTGTTGACATTACCCTTGAGGTAAAAGGTTGGGAGGCGAATCTATAAGCCCTATCTTTCTCTATGTCCGATTAAAACTTTGAACCCATAAATATCACGTGAGTGTTAGCAATTATGAAAGATTAAATGATAGTTGAGTATGTGGATTTTGCTAAATCAACGCTCTGACATAGACCCTTCCTGGAAATAAGATGAATTGCAATTGTTTGATGACTGAGAATATAGTTTGTTAGTTTCAAGGAAGTTTAGGATCTATACTTTAACATGTGGATAGCGTGTTACTTGATCATGAAAATTTTTATGAAAATGAGCTACTGTTATGATATATAATGATGCTAGAAAAAGTGATTGGAACTATCATTGATGAAACTTATGCACCTGCTAGCATTCACACTTCATAAACTATTTCTTTTATCATTTACCTACTCGAGGACGAGCAGGAATTAAGCTTGGGGATGCTGATACGTCTCCAACGTATCTATAATTTATGAAGTATTCATGCTATTATATTATCAACCTTGGATGTTTTATATGCATTTATATGCTATTTTATATGATTTTGGGGACTAACCTATTAACCTAGTGCCCAGTGTCAGTTTCTGTTTTTCCTTGTTTTTGAGTTTTACAGAAAAGGAATACCAAACGGAGTCCAATTGACGTGCCAATTTTGACGATTTTTTATGGACCAAAAGAAGACCCCGGAGTAAAAGAGTTGGGCCAGAAGAGTCCTGGGCCGTCCACGAGGGTGCCCCCCGGGCGCTGGGCCTGCCTCGTGGACGACTCGGGCACCTCCTTGACATGAGACCGACACCAAAAATTCATATAAATACAGAAACCTCCAGAAAATAACCTAGATCGGGAGTTCCGCCGCCAGAAGCCTCTGTAGCCACCGAAAACCAATCTAGGCCCTCTCTGGCACCCTGCCGGAGGGGGCCATCATCACCGGAGGCTATGGAGGAGGATCCTGGAGGGGCCATCATCACCATGAAGGCCAAGACCAGAGGGAGAACCTCTCCCCATCTAGTGGGGAGGCCATGGAGGAGGAAGCACAAGGGGGAGAACCTCTCCTCCACTCTCTCGGTGGCACCGGAGTGCCATCGGGAGGGGAATCATCTCCGTGGTGATCGTCTTCATCAACATCACCATCATCATCACCATCCTCATCTCTTTTACACGGTCCACTCTCCCGCACCCCGCTATAATCCCTACTTGAACATGGTGCTTTTTGCCACATATTATGATCCAATGATGTGTTGCTATCCTATGATGTTTTGAGTAGATATCATTTGTCTTTGGGTTGATCGATGATCTAGATTGGTATGAGTTGTATGTTTTACTTTGGTGATGTCCTATGGTGCCATCCATGTCGCGCAAGCGTGAGGGATTCCCAATGTAGGGTTTTGCAATATGTCCATGGTTTGATTATTGTCTGTGTTGTGTGAGTGACTGAAACACAAACACGGATAAGTGGGACATGGCGTATGGGAATAAAGCGGACTTGATACTTTAATGCTATGGTTGGGTTTTACCTTACTAATCTTTAGTAGTTGCGGATGCTTGTTAGAGTTCCAATCATAAGTGCATATGATCCAAGAAGAGAAAGTATGTTAGCTTATGCCTCTCCCTAATATTAAATTGCAATAGTGATTACCGGTCTTGTTAACAATTGCCTAGGACAATCCCGCACACCGAGCCATCATTATTCCACACTCGCTATTTATAATATTTAGTAATATATTCTAACTTTATGATAACAACATCTACTTTCATATTTTAGCTCTCTGATATCATGCAAAGTTATCCACTTCATACCCACAACATAGTTTTATTCCTCGTTGCTAGTTGGGAGCAAACGTTCGGTGTACGTAGAGTCATATCAGTGGCAGATAGGGCTTGAGATAATATTGATCTTACCTTTAGCTCCTTGTGGGTTCGACACTCCGTACTTATCACTTCCACCTTTGGAAACTGCTACGATGATTCCCTGCACTTGGGGATTATCACGTATTACATTAAGAGTGGCATCAAATTAGTGGAAAAACAATTGCTCGTTCCAGCCATAGCAATAAATTAAGATGCAAAACTATATCATTACTTGTGTCATCACAGTTCCAGTGCTTCATTATAGCACCAGGAGTTGATTTTTTTTTCTTCCGCTTGTTCTTCCCCTTCATCACTTGGTTCAATAATAGACAAGCTTCGCCTTCAATGTAAGATTTGGCATGTCAATTAGGTTGCACAAGTATAGCACTAAACAATGACATTAATTTTCTGATGAAAGTGGCAAAATACAGGCCAACAGTTGTGAAATATCCTTATCTTACCTCAATGGGATATTACGGTGCACATACAGATTGGAAGTCTTGTCTCCATTTGTGCAGTTCACTAAAATCAAGCAACATTACCGTACAAGTAGCACAACATATGAAAGCACACTGCAGAATTATGTGAAAGAAGGCTTGTACTGACCTCTCATGACGCGGAATTCAAACAACTCACACAAGAAGATCTGAACCAAATTTGCCAACACGGATAGGAAGTAAGATCTCCTGTTCTGCAGTTCCACTAAGATCAAGCAATCAAGCAACGTTGTCGGTGTGACACTTTGGTTGAACTGCACAAAACACTCTTAAAACAAAAGTGTTTTGTGCAGTGCAACAAAAGGTCACAATGGCAATGAGGTGAAGTAGATAACCCTATTTACACAGAGGTGCAAAGGAAACAACTAGTGGTCAATAACGGTGGATGACACAGAATCCAACAAAAAGAAGCATCTACCTTATCTAAATGGGAAAGAAAGCAACAAAGTAGCATTTCTCGAACGGTGGCATTGATTAATATTAACAGAGAGATTATATTAACAATAAAATTCGTTAAACATGTAATTTGCTTTTAACTATGGCATTGCATCAATTTTCCAGCGGCATTATTAGAGGGTGCTTGTTTACAGGGACATTTTGGTGGAGGGACTAAAAAAACTCCGTGTCAGTCCCATCTAAACCAAACAAGAGGGACTTTTAGGGACTAAAAGTGGGCATTTGGGACTAAAGAAAGAAGACCCCGAGGGAGAGTCTTTTTGGGACTTTTTCCAATAGTTGCCCCTGCCACGCATCACACCTTGTCTCTATTAGTTCATTACTAGGGGTAACATGGTCTTTTAGCATGTCATTTAATAACCTCTAGTCCATGTTTAGTCCCTGGAACCAAGCAGGTAGGGACTAGGGAGTTTTTAACCAAACAGGGCATTAGATTAACAACAACTAAAGAGTTGCACGGGACAGTGGACGCACCAGCACCATGTGCATCTACCGATGTACTGGGGTGATGCACAGTCTGTTGCAACAAAGAACAAACAACCAAGGAGCATATTTGTGTTGGTCCTAGTTTTGTTATCTTTAGACACCTTTCCCTATGTGAGCGCAGCAAATCTAGTCCTGCTCAAACTCTACAGCCTTGTCCTCCAAAACAAAATATCAGTTTGTTATAGATGTGCATACTGCGTTTGTCATTGTTTTCCCTTTTCGACCAATGTAGGTGCTGGATAGCCAGTCTGTACTAGTACTTTCCCCACTTCCTTTCCTATGTGAACCACGTCCTAGATTTATGCTATACAACTTTCCCCACAACTTTCCCCCATTCCTGTCCTCTTTGAACCATGTCTTAGATTCATGCGATACAACGTTCCCCACTACTTTCCCCCTTCCTTTCCTTTTTGAACCACGTCCTAGATTCATGCTATACAACTTTTCCCACTACTTTCCCCCATTCCTTTCCTCTTTGAACCATGCCCTAGATTCATGGTATACAACTTTCCCCACTACTTTCCTGTTTGATCCAACACCTAGATTTGAGTGCAAAAGCGGAAAAAGCCCACATGCAGCTAGAGCAATGCATGTGGAATAAGTAAATTATACCTTAAGGTTCTTGGGGAGTGGTTTGGTGGGCGACTGGAGGCCATTCGACCCACACTATGTACGGCGGCGAAGAAGAAGGGGTCGGAGGCCCTCCCGTGCCGCCGCTGGGTGAAAGTGAACAGCTGCGCAGGTAGTGGATTCCCTCCTTCGCTGATGGCGACAGCGTTAAGCCTCCTTCCCTTCCCGGCAGACAGATCCTGCCGGCTCTTTGACCAGCAGTGAGGGGAGAGAGAGAGGCCAACGAAGTCTTGTTTAGATCCGGAGAGGGTGAGAGAGTGTGAAGAGAGCAACTACAAGCAGACCAGCAATAAGGGGAGAGAGAGAGAGGCCAACGAAGTCTTGTTTACATCTGGAGAGGGTGACAGATTGTGAAGAGAGCAACTACAAGCGCTGAGGCTCCAGCGTGTATATATATACTGGAGAGAGTGTGAAGAGTGCAAACCCTAGAAAACAAGCACCGAGGCTGCAGCTTATACGTGATGAGGTGATTATACGGTCACTACGAGATGGTATAGCTCCGTATCCATCCATTTTGACCAGTCAAAGAATCCTCCTGGCACGAATTATGCTCAAGTGTAGTTATTGAACCCGGGACCTCAAGTTTGATGAGCGAACAGGCTAACCAGCTACACAACCCTCCCGTTATGTTCAACGAGAGGAAAATAACCTTTTATACATTCCTGCATTCGTGTGACAAGCATGTCGTGTTTTTTTGTGTGTGGGAGTCATTGGGATTTAAATCATAATCGTATCATGTGGCTTTGGTGGTAAGACTATCCATAGTGGAACTAGTCAGAGGGTGAAACAAACAATTTAATAACAAAAATTAAAAGCACCGGTGGTGTATCTTACCTCACACATCTCGCTACTGCTCGGGAACACTGTCCAATTGATCCCTCTGTTCGCTCACGTACTATTTTAAGTGAATCCTTATTATAACATGCACACAATTTTTGGCACTTGTATTCGACCTAAGTCAGTGTGCCACTGTATCTCGTACGAGTCCCTCTGTCTAGGTGTAATAAGTCACGTTAGAAGGTGCAGCGGGACCAAGGTGCAAGCAGATTGGAGGAGAAGGAGAAACTTGACCGGTCATTCCTCTAATCAAAGCCCTGATTTCTGTCTCTAAACACAACAATTAATCCAAACAACTAAGAGATGCCGTTTTAGCTACCATGCAGGGCCACGTATTAACTCGCATGCAAGCCAACTTTGATTTCTTCACTGATCAATGCGTAGTTGTGCTCCATGCATTGGGTTTCCGGGGGAGATAACAAGGCAGAGTAAGGAGCGTTTGGTTACATTGCTTAGGATGGTCATAGTGGTGAGTAACTTGGACTAGTACAACATGCATATGTTACTAGTCTATGTTACTACTACGCAAAGTTTGCCATCGGAAGCGAGCCGATCTGGCTCTCCTGAGCTAGCAAGATTTTTCTAGCCCACCCAAGCTAGCTGGCCCACAAAAGCTAACATATTTTAACAGTTCCAAACGCCTAACCTTGCCCGGCTATGCTATAAGCTGTTCTTGCTAAGGATCCAAACGCTCCCTATGTAACAACGCTCGCTAGCAACGAGGCCAGGAGGGGATTGAGATGCGAATTTAATGGATGACGCCTAAACATTTTGGGAATATCTGATTTCCGTAGGATGACTTAACACCTAGACGGAGGGAGTACTACTCCTCAGTCCAGGTTTGATGAAATATTCATCACCTCTTCTCTTCTTGTACGTACTCCATTTGTATCTCACTTCATGTGGCTTTGCATTCGCACGATTTTCCTATTCTATGAACCTGTGTGTGCGTGTGTGTGTGTGTTTAACAACATGTGTGTGTTAGAGAGAGTGACATATCGACCTACTCCTACAGAGAGATGGTGTGTAGTGTATGATTTTAGCCGCGAGAGTTGGTGCATCCTCTCGTTTCCGGGCGTCCGATAGGGACAGGCGGACAGCTGCCACGCCCGCTCCAGACCAGCCTGGCCCACCCAAAGCCCCTCCATCACCCGCGTGCGCTTCCCGCCCGAAACGGTCAGCGTCGCTCCAAAGAATTGGTGCCGCATTCATGCCCGGGCAGAGCGGACGCGAGCTCTCACTGGTGCCTGCATTGAAGGGAGAAGCGGATTCAAGAGTGATGGTTGCTTCGTCCGTCCAACTAACTGCTGGGTCTATGTGATTTGACGGCCCATTGGTCATTATTACTGAGGTGGTAGGACTGCTGGATATCCCATGCTTTCGGCGAAATGAGGTACTACTAGATTACAATTTTCTCCATTCTTACGACAGAGGAGTGCAAGAGCAGTGAAAACACACAGGCTCAGTGATTACATGGCACACCTCACACTACAACTTTATTTATAAATGACGCGGCACCTACTACTCGTTCTCCTATAAACCTTGCGCTTGGCATCTCCAAACTATTAACCTTGCGATTGGCTCTTCGCCTCTTCGGGGAGTCGAGCAATAATGGTACTGCAGTATATATCGTTCTGGCTATATGAGACCGAATGAATTGCTGCACGTCCACCACGTGGCGAGGGTCGAGGGGCGAGGGAGAGTGCATACTATTACGTACGTTTCAGTATGGACTACATACGGAGCAAAATGAGTGAATCTACACTCTAAAATACGTCTATATACATCAGTGTTTGGAGTATGTACTAGTAGTTCATATTGAAATCTACTAAAGGACATATATTCCAAACAATATGATAATCTCTCTAACCAAGGTAGGGACGAGGAGTAAAAGGAGGGAGTACTAGTAAAATTTCCTCCTCGTCCTGCGAGCCACCGCGCGCGTGGGCGAGGGAGCGAGCGTAAGGCGTAGTAAGCAAGCTTCACCTCATCCTGCGAGCCACCGCGCCCGTAGGTGGGGGAGACGGCGTACAAGCAAGCTTCTCCTCGTTCTGTGAGTTGACAGGACACATCAAAAGTACTCCAGTGTATAGAGCCTTGTCTCTAAGGTAGGCCCCACATGGTTTGCCTCTTTTTTAACATAACGCGTCAAGTCGCAATTTGTTTGTTCACCCGTGGTAGACGATCCTGCCTCCATCTAGTGGAAAACCAGTACACGTGTCAAATTACCACGTGGGCTGCCTTTTCGTATAGAAATGAGCTCCACTGTGTACCCGCGCGGGTGTGGTTGGGAAAGGGACGGGAGTACGTGCGCCGTGTGTGCACCTCTTCTCTTCGTGCACGTCCCCCACCTACGTGGGTGTGTGTGAGAGATACAAACCTAGACAAATGGCTTGTGCGTTCATGAGTGTTTTTTGTTTGGGGGGAGGTTGATTTCGTGAATGTATTTGTGGGAATATGTGTCGATGACATCTCAAACAAAATTTTGCATGCAATGTGTGTGAAATGGAGGCCTATCCATATCATATATAGAGGGTCGGGCGATCCACGAGAAGAGAGGGAGGGGTCATAGATATCGATAGAGTCAAAGAGAGGATCAAGTGGGTGGGTTTAAGATCGATGAAGAGAGCCATCGAAATTGTGTGTGTGTGTGCAAGTCAAAGATATAGGGCAACTGGCCTAGCTATCGGAACGTCGGAGGGCACAGGTCAAGTTTGTGTGTGGCAGGGAGACATGACTAGAGCGCTCGATGTATCGGTGTGTGTGGGGGGAGGGGGTGGGGGGAGGGGTAGGCAGATGCCTAACTATAGAGGTAGAACAACTCGTATATGTGTTGAGAAGGAGAGACCCGGCTATGTCTTGAGGGAGATCGGTCGACATCCATACATAACTGAAGGACGGGAAATAGGATGGGACAGAGAGAGAGAGAGAGAGGAGAGAGAGAGAGAGGAAGGGAGAGGGGTAGAGTGTTGGATGGGTGATGGAGTTGCTTCTCGAAGATGGTGGGAGAGGACTACTAGACAAACTGAGGGTGGAATTGCAATATTATCAATAAGAGTGGGGATGTGTTTCTGTGTGTGCCTGTGCGTGATAGATCTATCGGGACACATCCACGGATGATGAAGGGGAACCATGTGTTTGGTAAGCAAACCTAACTAGATCGGTAGATCAATTGTTATTTGTCGGAGGAAGGGAGAGACATAACTAATGAGGTAGATCGATCGACGCATGGGAAAATGAGTTATAAGGACCTAGCTAGCTATATGTATAGTGGGAGATCGGTTGGTGTACGTCCATTTGTTAGAGGAAAATAAGGCCCGACAAGACAAATAGACAGAGAGAATGGAGCTAGGAGGTGGTGCGAGAGGCCCAACTACTAGCTAGATAGGGGGAGGAGTGTGCGGTTGTGAGATCGATGAAAAGAGGGGACGAGAGTTTACACATGTGTGGGGCCGTATGAGAGACACGAGGCAAGGACACATAAAGGAGGAGATTGAAGGTGCGTGTGTATGTTGTAGGCAGACATCGCTGGAGAGGTTTATCGATCGGTGTGTGTCGGAAAGGAGTTGTGGAGACTGTGGGAGAACGACCTAAAGAAAAAAATGAATGTGTGTGATGGATAGAATGTCGAGGGAGGGGGAGGGCGAGGAGGGTGTGTGCATGCACGAGAGAAAGTTAGTGGTAGCTACAAAGGTTAGAGGATTGTGTGGGTGTAAGAGACTAACAAAGATCATAATTTGATATGAAAGTGGATTCATATATTTGAATAGGAGATCATAGTGTTTTAAACATATGCATGCATGAATATAGCGGTGATACGCGTGTTGTGGTTTTGCACATGTTATACCATAATGTGATGATGCATGGCGTTTGTAACTCACAGCTAAATGTCGAACAATCTGAACCATACTATACATCCAACAATCTCACATTTTATTTGAATTTGTGATAATGTGTGGCGTTTGCAGCTTACAACTAAATATCGAACAATCTAAACAATACTATATATCGAACATTCTCACATTTTATTTGAATTTGTGGTAATGTGTGGTTTTGCAACTCACATCTAAATACTTGTAGGCGTAGGGGGCGGGGCACCATACATAATGTGATAAACACATTATACATATGAGACATGGTTTAGTTTGTGAAGATCTAGCTAGAGCTTGAAATGTACTATGATTTGAAATCAACATAAAGTGGATTCAAAAAATTGAGTTCTAGTTCATATAGTACACATAGTTCATATGTAACTCGAGACTAATCATGTGGTGTGTTATGAAGATAATACACAAACGATGGTTTAACTTGACAATAATGACGATTGTAGATCTTATTAAAACAGAGAGACGAATTTAAATGCTTTAACTTCACAACAATCATTATTGTAGATCTTATTCAAATAGAGAAACGAATTCAAATTTAGTTCATATTGAAGCGGTAGTATATACGTTTGGAATGCACTAAAATGTTCATTTGAATACTAGGTTGCATGCATTATACACGTAGCGAAATATTTTAATTGAACATAACATGAATTCAAAGTTTTAAATGACATTTGTAGTGTGAATTGATTTGGTACAGTACACGTTAGGCTTGTCCGAAAATTTCAACCCGCGCCTTGTTAGCCCGAAATATTTAAGATATATCTTTGTCTCGTTGTGCTCCGAAAACTCCCTCCATCTCAACCCGCGCCTTGCTATTCCAAAATTACAACGCGCGTGAAAACTCCCACCTCCTGTGAAATCCCGACACGCGAAATGCCCGTGATACCCCTGAACCGAAAGAACCGCCTCAAATCGGCGGGGTACTTTCATAACTTACCCCACATTTCGGACAAGCGCGTCCCTAAGCCATGGTTCCCCCACTCCCATCCCATCCGCCCACCTATTCGTACACTGAGGCCGGCAAAACCCGTGAAGCCCCACACCCTCCTCCATCCGCCACCCATCCGGAGCCTCTTCCCCGACGACGTCGTCCACAACAACACCTCGACGTCCCTCATCCACCGTACCGGATGAGGATCCGTCGTCGATCTGGTCATCCCGCCGGTTCAGCCACCCCGTCCTCCACCTCCAAGGAGCTGCCCTGACGTTCCCCCTCGTCTTTCGTGCCACCTCCATTCCCACACCGTCGTCTTCACCTGCACCACCGGAAGAGCATCATCATCACCGTTTCCTCGGATGAAGCTGCGGCCTAATCGGCACCACCAAAGAGGTTGTACACTAATCGCCGCATTTTCTTCTTGATTCGATCTCATGGTGCTGCCGGCGCTCGGTCCCGAGCCGACACGGCACGGCTCCATCCACAGCGGCGTCGCCGACCACTTCCTCCATGGTGTCGCTCCCTCGGCGGTGACGTCCACATCAGTAGGAGCTGCTGCTGCTTTAGCTCTCACTCGCGCTGCTGCTCTGCTCTTGCTCTCGATCCCTTGCCTGGTCTGCTCTTGCTCTTGCTCTTGCTCGCGCTGCTGCTCTCGCTCTTGCTCTTGCTTGCGATGCTGCTCCGATTTAGCTACACTTCACTCAACTGAATCGACTTTTGGGTCAGTCGATTTTCAGGGGGTGGGGGGCTCGCCGGAGTTAAGGAAGAACCAGCCGCAGCGGGGAGGGGGGCTCGCCGGAGAGGTACCCCACCATCTATCTTAGGGTTCAGGGTGGGGATGATGGTCGCCGGCGATGGTGGGGCGGTGGCGTGGGGATCGCCGGAGAAAAAGCTCGGCACGGGGGGCCTACAGGGATGGCCGGGGCGACGGTGGACCGGCGGTGGGGAGTGTTTTCGGGGCGGGCAAGGCGGCGCACCATCGGCCACGGGCGGCGGGGCTGGCTGTTTGGCCGGTGGTGGCTGGCGACTCAGGGGGTGGAGTTTGAAGATGAACTACAGGCCCTTGATTTCGTATCCAACGGCTGCAAAATCGACTGACCAGAGATGAAAAAGTCAGTCGACTGACTTGTAGCCTCACCTCTAGTGCGTTCTGTTTCGACAGTAAAATTCAGTTTCGACAGCAAAATTCAGTTTCGACAGTTAAGTTCAGTTTCGACAGTTAAATTCAGTTTTGACAGTTAAGTTCAGAGATGAGCAGCTGATGTATACATCTAGCAGTTTGTGGTTATGTATTTTACGTCATCTATTGGAGATGCTATTAGAATTCCACTCAGGTTAATATTGTCTCTCTTGTCCTGCTTCAGCCTCGGCATCGTACAACTCACCGGATCTGCTCCAACGACGAAGCCCTCCATCACAGCGGAGAAGTACCTCGGGCTCCATCTCTAGACGCCTAAGATCTTCTTCCCCTCCTTCGACAGCCAAGTCAGCCGGAGCATCCTCACCGGCCAACCCAATCACGCTGAGATCGACATGGCTTCGCCAAAGAGGTTGTACACTTCTTGTGGTTTGACTTAATCTCACCATACTTCTTTGCATCTCGTGATCTTCCAATTCTTGTGAACCAAACACCCAGATTGGCAGAAATCCTGTGTTTTTAAATTCTCTGTTTTGCACGTGCATTCCTATCCTATTCCTGTCTATTTCCTATCCTTGCATTGTTAGAATCCTCAAATTCAAACAAGCCCTTACACAATTACTTCTGTTACAGGTATGTATCAAAGAAAACCTTGTGTGGTTTGTCCTGCTCCTGCGGTGCTGTGTTCCACCCCAGCTCAGCTGCTCCAACGACGGAAGGGTTCACCACAGTAGGGATCCGGTCTCCAGAATGTCTTTCGCCGCATCAGATCTTCTTCCTCGCCGCCGGCAGCCACGACAACTGCATTACCATCATCAACTGAGCAGATGACCTTGAGGACTACACGGGTCCACAAGAGAGGTCGCACTCTTCCGTGTCTGCTTAAGTTATGCATCACTTCATATGATGACATGCTACTTTATCGTCGTGTTCACCTATTAGACTCCGACTCGGGTCCAAACTTATGTTGAAACTTGAGTTTTTAAATGGTTGTGGGGTACATATTGGGGCAACAATCAGTACTATCTATCTACTATCTGGTTAATCTCGGGTGTCTACTATGAGTTTCATGTTGGGTGCAAACAAACATTAAAGGAGCCATTATCTGTATTTTTTTAACTAAAGCTATTATCTGCCTGCTATCATTGGTTTTGGGTCTATCCACAATTTTCTACCTTCACTCTGGATTTGTGCATGCACTCCTTACATAATCTCACTATGTTTTATTCCTATGCACGTCAGTTATTGTACACAATGGAACTGAACATGTAGAGCAAAAAAGACGAGCCTTGCGTGGCAATAAAATTTCATGCAGACGTCGCTCCATGGTGGGCGCAAAGGCAGCCCCCCTCCACCCATTTTGGATCGTAATCAAGAGGAAGATAACTGTTCTGAGGGGGATTCAGAAGTAGAAGACCACTCCTATTTACCCCATGAGGTCTTCGCTCTAACTTGGCATGCTGATGTTGGTAATATCATGCATATGGTGCCTTGCATTGCTTACTGTATACATCAAAGATGTCATCTGCTTAGTTTAGACATGCTTTGTGTCAATGCCATCTGTTTAGTTTCTTTATCATATATGTGAATCATGCAATGCCATCTTGTTTAGCCAGGCATCATATATGTGAATTTTGCAATGCCACCCTGGTTAGCCAGTCATCTTATATGTGAATTATATCATGACATCATTTTTATTACCTGTTAAATTTGTCAACAATTTTAGTACATTCAATTACTCTTCCTGTGCATCAGCCATTCGACATGATCATGGAAAAATCTAGAGTGGAAAAAAGGTCTTCAGAGCAGACAATGCTATCTGACGAAGCGCATGTCTTGCTGGTTACAGATAGCTCCTCATAGGAGGATTCAGAGACAGATGACCAGTCCTATCCCCCCCCCCCCCGAGGTGCATGCTCTAACTTGGCAGGGTTATGTTGCTCATATCGTGCGTATGGTATCTTGCATTGCTATGTCATTTGCTTAGTTTAGACATGATTTGTGTGAATGCCACCTGTTTAGTGTCTAATTACCATATATGTGAATTATGCAATGCCATCTTTTTGCAAGACATTATATATATGAATTATGCAATGCTATCTTGTTGCAAGGCATTATATTTGTGAATTATGCAATGCCATGCTATTTAGCCAAGCGTCATATATGTGAATTATATCATGCCATCCTTTTTTTGTATTTCTCATTGCTTTTGTCAACAATGTTTGTATATTCAACTGCTCTTCCTGTGCATTAGCCATTTGAATTGGTGATGTAGAGATCTGGAGTGAAAACAAGGTCTTTAGAGCAGACAATGCTACCTGGTGAAGCAGATATGTTGCTGGTTACAGATAGCTCTTCAGAGGAGGATTCAGAGGCAGATGACCAGTCCTATTACCCCCCTGAGGTGTATGCTCAAACTTGGTAGGGTTATATTACTCATATCATGCATATGTTGTATTGCAATGCTTAGTTTTTACATTATATACACGATACTGAATGCCATCTCCTTAGTTGACACATCATATATGCGATTTCCCTCTGCTCACTTCCTTAGTATATAAATCATATATTTGAATTATATCATGCCATGATGTTTACATAGACAGCATGTATCTGAATTATGGCATGCCAACCCATTTTCTAAAGACATAATATAGTTACATCATCTCATCCTGTTCACATAGTCATCATATTTTGAATTATGTCATTTTAACCGTGAATTATATCATGCCATCATGTTTCCATCAACGACATGTTTGTGATTTATGGCATGCCAACCACTTATATAGACACATCATATAGTTATATCATGTCATCCTGTTTACATAGTCATCATATTTTGAAGTATGTCATTCTATCTTGTTTAGTTAGCCATCATACATGTGAAATTGTGTCATGCTATCCTGTTTAATTAGCCATCATATATTTGAAATTATGTCCTGCTATTCTGTTTGGTTAGACAACATAAATGTGAATTATTTCATGCCATGTTTTCTTCCCTACTATCCATTGCACCTGTCTATCTTACAATGTCTGTACATTCAATTACTTTTCTTGTTTATCAGCCATTTCAATTGGAGGGGGAGATGGCAATATTTGTGGGAGTAAAAACACGGTCTTCAAAAAAATATCGTGCTACCTGTCGATGGAGATAGAACCATGGTTGTACTTGCCCAAGAACCAGCCCCACCACACATAACCCAGACTCACGCAGATTGTACCCCTACCCAGTTGGACAGAGAACCGGCTACACCCCTTCTAACCCCAACCCCAGCAGATATTAACCCAATTCCCGTTGACACAACACCGTCTCCACCATAGAGCACCCAAACACGAGCAGTTAGTAAGGCAACTGCAGTGCCCAAAGCACGAGGACCACCACTCCGAACCCCAAGTCAACGCTTAAAGCAGAAGAAGAATTGTTCTCATGTCAGGTTCCGTAGCTATGGTTCATACTACTTTGCTCTTGCATCACTGTATTTACTCATACCAACTAATTTCAAATTTGAAGGATGCAACTAAAACTCCAATGGCGCAACAGGTATGTTTTAAAACTGTTTCTTTAACGTGTTTGCTGTTGTAACTTGCTCTATGTTGATTTCAGTTTCAATTGAATAAACAGTTATGTTCTCATGCCATGTACATTACAAGTGTTGTTATTGCTGTGTAGTTTCCCACACTTATATTCTGTCTATGCTGCTTTGTCTTAAATAGATATGATTCGAGCTATATCTATCTTGATTTGGCAACATAAACTAGAATGATATAGACCATACAATGACCATACTACATAGATATATGTTTGTTTCATGATGTTATCATGTCCACCTTACTAATGAACTGGTTTACCAAAATGAGTTTCATATACTACATTGTAAACCTGTGATGTGTTTGTTTGTTTCTCCTTTAGAACGCAGATAAAATATTGGAGAAGAGTACCCCGTTATGCAATGGTAAAGGAAGTAATGCAGACCAGGTTCAAGATAGTGAGACATCCCTGTTGTTCTCCAAGAAAGCTGATAAAAACTATATTGAAGACAGCGAGACAACCCCAAAGTCCTGTCTTGATGTAGTGTTCGAGTTACTGGCTACTACTGCTGGCACCAGCTCTTCGAACTCGCTGCCTGAATCAGTTCGGCTTCTTGAGGCTCAACTTCAAGTTGAAAGACATCGGTCAGATGTTATGCGACAGGAAGCCGAAGGACTGAGGAAGTCCCTGCACAATTCAGATGCATACTTTCTGGTGCAACAGCAAGTTATGGAGGATTTAAGCGCCAAACAAGAGAAAGTTAATAAGCTTGCTAAGCATCTTGCTAGCATTATGGGTGCCCAGGATATTGTTTCTTGAGCTCTTCTGAAGTGGTTTCAGTTCTGGACTTGTTTTGCTGCGGTGTTTATATGCTGCTTTGTTCCCTATATTTGCACTTGTGGCGAACTTTGATGCCCAGTGGATGTAATGTGTAATAGCCATGATAGCCTAGCGTAAGTTGCTTGCTTATTTATTTATGTTGTCTAGTTTATTTGTTTTCTTGTAGTCAGTGCAGTTCTTTTTCCGTGGTTTGCTAGTGGCCGCAATAACCTATTTCTTAAAACTAGGCCACATTAACAATGGGCTACATATTTACTGTAGTTAACATGGGCCTCCTACGGGCCGTAGAAAGAATGGTCCTTCTACGGGGCGTAGACACAATGGGCCTTCTACGGGCAGTATCATCAATGGGCCTTCTACGGGTCGTATGATCGGTTGGCCAAACATGGGACAATAACATACCACATTATGGTCGTAAATGGGCTAGAGTTGAAATTGTCCGTTCATGGGCCGACCATAACGGGCCGTCATTAATAGGCCATACTTGATGACGTATTAACGGGCCACAAATGGGCCGACTGTAACCATGGGCTGTATTTGGCCCACAAGTAGAAAATGACAGTAACGGGCCGAAAGTAAACGGATGCTGGAAACGAGCCCAAGAATAAATGGGCCCTGAGAAGGCCGAAAGATAACATGGGCTGGAAACGGACCAACGGAATAATGGGGGCCGTTAATGGGTATAAAGTGATACACTGTTCATTAATGGGAATATGCTGGCAAAGTAACACAAGAGAACAATGACCAGATAAATGCTATCACTACATGCATATATGGCTAGTGGAGGCTCTATGGTTATACTGTTTTTGCGAAAAGCCAAATTTTCCCTACAACAAAGGAATATATTTTATTTAACTATCATGGTAGTTGAAACATCATTGAGAAGGTTCCACCAACTCAATCCCAATTAAAGTAGTCATTAACATCCCAACAAATTAATTTAGAGTGATGAGATCAAATCAATAATTCAAGTACCAAATACTCAAGATGTCCATAACCAGGGACACGGCTAACCATGATTAGTTTATACACTCTGCAGAGGTTTGCACACTTTTCCCCACAAGAATCGATCTCCTCTGTTGGATTTCTCGCACTACAGGGTGTTTGAGAAACGGATGACCGAGACACAGTCTTTCAGAAGCATTAACTCTTTACTCTGAGTGGACCGTTACACCTACTTTCCCCTACATCTGCTAGCCCACCACTGAAAGAGGTCACACAACATACTCAACTATGCTAGAGCCCATAATAGCTTGTGGCTGCACACGGAAGTTTCTAGCATGAATAATCTTATGATCCCTTTGAGCCTGGGTGGCGGACCGTAGGATGATCACACGGGTACTC
Source organism: Triticum urartu (assembly GCF_003073215.2). Classification (NCBI taxonomy): domain Eukaryota; kingdom Viridiplantae; phylum Streptophyta; class Magnoliopsida; order Poales; family Poaceae; genus Triticum; species Triticum urartu. The sequence goes on from NC_053028.1 coordinate 479,808,148, forward strand.
CGGGATATCCTAGGACAACACTGGATTCTCTAGGTGCCCACAAGCAATCCACCCAGATGTGTATTAAAGTTGCCACCTTAAGTTGAACCATTAATTAACAACTAACATCCGTCATGGATACACTCAAACCCAAACCACGTCTACGAGCATAGCATGGCAATATAAGCATAACGTAGAAGTAACTCCCAGGGGTTTGATAATAAAACAGGTAATAGGTTCTACCTCATCATATACTTCCCAGACCCACATGTTAAGAGATCCTACTCATGCAATGTGTGAGGGTTGAAACTAATGCATACAAACTGGGTGATAAAGGGGTATGATCAAAGTGTTACTTGCCTTGCTGATGATCCGCAAAACCTAGAGACTCGTAGTAGCATGCTTCGCACTCCGGGTGTTCTATCGCAAACAAAAAATATCATACATAAGCAATCAAGCAAATATGCACGGGTAAAACTCAAATAAGAAGATCTAACCAGAAAGTTCAACTGAAGAATTCCGGTTTGCAAAAAGAATCAAATCAAACGGAGCAACAAAACTCAAACTACGAAAGAAACAAGATCTGATTACTAATCTAGACTAAAGTCAAATTTTACAGTACCAAAATCTTGTTCAGGTTGGTTAAACACAAAGAGGGCTTCGAGACAAAGATCTAGGCGCTTGTTTCACTTGATTCGGATAAACGAGCGAAAAGATAAACTAGAACGAAGATTAGGACAGAAATCGCGATCGAAAATAATCGCGGAAAAACCCTGGAAAAAGAAAACTGACGAACAGGCTAACGAACGAACGTTCGCTGTGTGCGACTAACGGATGAACAACGTTCGTTAAAACGAACGTACAGACGAACGTCCGTGATTTAACTAAACCGATAAAAACTGAAAAAACCGATCTAAAAAACGAACTAGGGTTTCAAAAAAACCGAACGGTTTTCTTGTGAAAACCGGCGGCGGCGGTTACCTCGGCGAGGTCGGCGGTGTGCGGAGGCAGCGGGACGGCGGAACGGCGACGCGGCGGCGCGGGACGGCGACAGCGGCGGCAAGGTGCGGCGGCGGCGGCGGCGCGGCGGATCGGGCGGCGCAGGCGGCGGCTTAGGGTTAGGGCAGGGGTGTGGCTTACTGGGCCTCGGGGTCATGGGGGCGCGGCTTATAAGGCCGGCCAGGTCAAGTGTCCTGGTTGGACACGACCCGATAGGTCGGTTACCTTTTTTTAATAAATCCTGCCGCAGAAAAACAAATAAAAGAAATACTAAACGGACTCCAAAAATCCTGAAATAAATTTTCACGGTCTTCTAATAATATTGCGGACAAAGTGAACATTTATTTAGACCTCTAATGCAATTTTGAAAAACACATTTTTTCCTAATTCAAATAAAATTGAAACAAAATCCAAATAAAATAACTTATTTGATTTTAATATTTCCTCCAATATTTCATTTATTTTGGAGAAGTCATATTAATATATTTTAATATGAAATATTTTCGGGGAAAATAATTAAAACCAAATGATCCTCTTTTCAAAATTTGAGAAAACTCAAATATGAAAATAACGAAATTCCCAACTCTCTTCGTAGGTCCTTGAGTTGCTTAGAATTTCGAGGATCGCAGAGCAAAAATGCAATAAAATATGATATGCATGAATGACCTATGTATAACATTCCAAATTGAAAATTTGGGATGTTACAAACCTACCCCCTTAAGATGAATCTCGTCCTCAAGATTTGGGTTGGCTAGAAAATAGGTGTGGGTGGCCTTTGCGTAGATCATCCTCTCGTTCCCAGGTGGCTTCATCGTCGGTATGGTGACTCCATTGAACTTTGCAAAACTTGATAACCTTGTTGCGAGTAACTCGGCTGGCAAACTCGAGAATCTTTACAGGTTTCTCCTCATATGCCAAATCACTATCCAACTGAATTGCTTCCAGGGGCACCGTATCTCTCACAGGGATATTGGCCATCTTTGCATGGCACTTCTTCAACTGGGAAACGTGAAACACATCATGAACTCCTGACAATCCTTCGGGTAATTCCAACTTGTAGGCTACCTCTCCCATGCGTTCCAAAACACGGTACGGCCCTACAAATCTCGGGGCTAACTTTCCCTTAACTCCAAAACATTTAACTCCTCATAGAGGTGATACTCGCAGATATGCTCTGTCTCCGATTTCAAACCTCCTTGCGTTTTGAATCTGCATAACTCTACTGTTGGGACTGAGCTACCTTTAGTCTATCTCATATCAGTTTAACCTTTTCTTCGGACTCCTTAATCAAATCTAGTCAAAACAACTGATGGTCTTCAACTTATCACATATTAACGGTGTTCTGCACCTTCGTCCATACAGAGCTTCAAACGGTGCCATCTTCAAACTAGCCTGGTAGCTATTGTTGTATGAGAACTCTGCGTAGGTCAATTTTTCATCCCAACTAGACCCATAGTCTAGCGCACAAGCTCTCAACATATCCTCTAGAATCTGATTTACTCTCTCGGTCTGTCCATCTGTTTGTGGATAAAATGCGGTACTCAACTCTAGCCTGGTTCCCAAAGTTTGGTGCAGCTGGTGCCAAAACTTTGAGCTAAACTGTGTCCCTCTATCTGATACGATGGTCCTCGGAACTCCATGCAGACATATGATCCTGGTCATATATATCTTGGACAACTTCGCGCTTGTATAGGTGGTCTTCACGGGGATAATGTGAGCTACTTTGGTCAAGCGGTCCACTACTACCCAGATAGAATCATATCCCAATCGGGTCCTGGGTAATCCGGTGATAAAATCCATGCCAAGCTTATCCCACTTCCATCCGGGTATCGGCATAGGCTGCAGTAATCCTGTTGCCTTCTGATGTTCTGCCTTCACTCTCTGACATACATCACATACGACTACATACTCGGCAATATTCTTCTTCATTCCAGTCCACCAGAAACGCTCCTTCAAATCCAGATACATCTTGGTGTTTCCAGGGTGTATCGAGTATGGTGAGTCATGAGCTTCCTGTAATATCAACTTCCTGATCTCTGCATTGTTGAGCACAAATATACGGTCCTCAAACCACACGGTGTCATGCTCATCCTCACGAAAACCTTTGGCTTTGCCTTCAGCCATCTTCTCCTTTATCTCGGCAATTTCTTTGTCATCCTTCTGAGCTTCTCGAATCTTTCCCAACAATGTCGACTGAACTTCCATGGTTGTAACAAAACCTCTAGGAACAACCTCTAAACGAAGCTCCCTGAGATCTTCTCCTAACTCCCTTGGCAAACCTCCTGTTACTAAGGTATTGGCATAACTCTTTTGGCTCAAAGCGTCTGCTATGACATTGGCCTTTCCTGGATGATAATGCAATTTCATATAATAATCCTTTATAAGCTCCAACCATCTCCTTTGCCCGAGGTTCAACTCCTTCTGTGTGAAAATGTACTTCAAACTCTTGTGATCCGTGTACACATCACAATGGTTCCCAATAAGAAAATGTCTCCAGGTCTTGAGTGCATGCACTACCACTGCCAACTCCAAGTCATGTGTGGCACAATTTAACTCATGCGGTTGAAGTTGTCGTGAGGCATACGAAACAACTCTTCCGTCTTGCATAAGTACTCCTCCAAGTCCTAAGCGAGAGGCGTTGCAATACACTTGGAAATCCTTGCATATATCCGGCAGAATCAGCACTGGGGCCGTAGTCAAATGTTTCTTCAACTCCTGGAAACTTTCTTCACATTCTTCAGTCCAATGGAACTTGGTGTCCTTCTTTAGCAACGCCGTCATGGGCTTCGCAATCTTGGAAAAAATCTCAATGAATCTCCGATAGTATCCCGCGAGTCTAAGAAAACTGCGGATCTCTCCAACTAAGGTGGGTGCCAACCACTCAGTGACTGATTTAACCTTGGTAGGGTCCACTGCTATACCTTCTCCTGATATAACATGTCCAAGAAATCAAACTTCCTTCAACCAAAACTCACATTTGCTAAACTTGGCATGTAACTGATGTTCCCTGAGCTTCTCAAGAACCAAACACAAATGTTCCTTGTGTTCCTCTTCATCCTTCGAGTATACCAAGATATCATCAATGAACACCACAATAAACTTATCCAAGAATTCCATGAACACCTTATTCATCATACTCATGAAATAGGCAGGGGCATTAGTCAATCCAAATGACATAACCATATACTCATATAGCCCATACCTTGTGGTGAAAGTTGTCTTAGGTATATCCTTTTCTCGAATCTTCAGCTGGTGATATCCTGATCGCAGGTCGATCTTCGAAAACACTTTAGATCCTTGCAGCTGGTCAAACAAATCATTGATCATTGGCAGTGGGTACTTATTCTTGATTGTCACTTCATTCAATGCCCGATAATCAATAACCATTCTCAGAGACTTATCCTTCTTCTCAACCAGGAGTACTGGGGCTCCCCATGGTGATGAACTTCGTCGAATGTAACCTTTCTCCAACAACTCCTTGATCTGCTTCTTAATCTCCTCCAAATCATTTGCGGGCATCCGGTATGGTCTCTTCGACATCGGTCCGGTGCCTGGCAATAACTCTATCAAGAACTCAATGTCTCGATCCAGGGGCATGCCTGGCAATTCCTTAGAAATACATCCGGGTAATCCTTCACTACAAGCACTTCTTCCTGAACAACACCCGTGAGAGAATTTACGTGAGTACTCTTAGGGGTATGCCGGGATACATACTTGATCCTTTTTCCCTTCGGGGTGGTGAGTAAAATTGACTTACTGGCGCAATCGATGTTTCCTCCATACATCGATAGCCAATCCATACCAAGTGTCACATCCAATCCTTGGGATTCCAAAATTATCAAGTCTGAGGGGAAAACATGCCTACATGTGGTTAATGGCATCTGAAAACATCCCTGACTAGCCATATACTCTTCTCCTGGTGAACTTACTAACATGGGTGTCCTAAGTACCTTGGTGGGCAACTTATATTTATCCACGAATCCCCTTGAAATGTATGAATGTGATGCACCAGTATCAAAAAAACTATTGCAGTAAACGACTTAACCAAAAACTTACCGATAACTGCATCAGGCTGCTCTTCAACCTCCTCCACATTCACGTGGTTCACTTGTCCCTTGTTGAATGGGTTGGGATTCTTCCTAGAGTTTCCATTACCATTCCCATTCTTTGCTTCAAAACACTCGGCGGCGTAGTGTCCAGTCTTCTCGCACTTGAAACAAGTAATGTGACTCAGGTCCTTCTTGGCGGGCGTTGCTGGGTTAGAGCGGTTCTGCTTGCTGCCTGCTCCATTCCCATTTCCATTCCTAGGGCCGTGGTGGTTATGCGGAATTGCTCCAGTATGGTTATGGCCTCCATGGTTATGGGTAAATCCTCCCGGGTTCGGGGTGAGACAGGGTTTCTGCTGAGCTCCTGAATTGTACCTCCCTTGTCCATACTTCCTCTTGGGGGTCTCAATCTGTTGTTGCTTCCCTTCAATCATAAGAGCCTTATCTACCAACTCCTGGTAGTTGTTGAATGTTTCCACCATCAACTGCATGCTCATCTCATCATTCATCCCTTCCATAAACTTCTCCTGGTTCGCGGCATCGGTGGCCACATCATCTGGGGCATAGCGAGATAACTTACTAAACTCCTCCACGTACTGACCTACAGTACGATTCCTCTTGCTTAAGTTGTGAAACTCACGCTTCTTCATGCTCACAGCTCCAGTTGAGACATGGGTTGTGCGGAAAGCTTGTTGAAACTGTTCCCAAGTGACATTGGCTATGGGAAAGGTGGTTGTGTAATTCTCCCACCATGCGGCTGCGGGTCCATCCAATTGGTGTGCGGCAAAACGCACCTTCTCAGCATCTGTGCAACCGGCAGTGGTTAACTCCCTTCCAATCCTACGTAGCCAATCATCCGCAACTATGGGCTCGGTGCTACTGGAAAACACCGGCGGCAGTAACCTCGGAAAATGGGCTAAGTTGTCAACTAGAGGTGGTGGCGGAGGGTTGTTGTTATTGTTGTTGTTTTTTGACTGGGAACTGTGGGGCAAACCCCCACAGCATATGAAAAACTTTATTAAAACAAATTAACAGGATACAAAAGCTGATTACAAGGGGTAATCTATAGATAAAAACTAAACTAAAAGTAGGAGGCAGAAAAGTCTTACTACACTAAGCCTTGAGGGGGGAGGAAGGAGATCCACTTGAGAAGGTCATCCTTGTAGGCAGATTAAATCCTATATTGCAACAAAGAGATATCATGCTTAAAAGCAGCACGCCATTTATAGAAACTAGCCCTCTCATTTCTGAAAACCTTAGCATTTCGAATGATCCAGATGTTCCAACATGCAGTGAACACCACTTCTGAAAAAAAAATGGCTTGTCAAAAGCATTCCTAGCATGAATAACCACCTCAGACATAGAGTGCCCTGCAGGCCAATCAATTTGAAGGTAATTCCAGACACGAACACTGAAATTGCAGTTGAAGAAAAGATGGTCCCTGGTTTCTCAAACCTGCAGGGGGCAGAGCCTGCAATGCACTCCATCCTCCATGTGCCAATGCCTTCGTTCTACCATATCCTTAGTATTCAGCCTGTCCATGAGTAGCATCCAAGCAAAAACCTTAATCTTGAGAGTACATGAAGATTTCCAAATCCAACAGAGCAGAGGGTTGAAGGTTTCAGAATGAAATGTGTGGGAGTAAAACATATTGGGTCTAAACTGCTTGGATGAGTTCTGCCAAAACCACACATCCTTAGAGCCAAATACTCTGCTATGAGAACACATCATAGACTGAATCATGCCCAACTCTCCAAATGCCTGAGCAGACAAGGGGAGATGAAAATGCTGAACAATGTCCTGAGAACTGAAAAATTCCTTGACTGTAATCCATGGGTCCTTAACATAAGAAAATAGCCTAGGAAATCTTGATTGCAGAGGAGAGACCTCAACACCAATATTCCAGTTATCTGACCAGAATAGAGCAGTGTCACCATCATTAACCTCAACCCAGGAGCACTCTCTAAAACTGATCATAACCTTGCAAATATCCTTCCACCAGAAAGAGCCACATGCAGATTTTCCTTGAGGCGCCCTTTCATGGTAGTAAGAATTCCAAATGAGAGAAACCCAGGGAATATCTTTTTTATTGAGGAAATTACTGACATGTTTGAGAAGCAAGGCAACATTTTGTACCCCCAGATTGAGAATACCAAGACCTCCCCTGTTTTTTGGCCTACAAATAAGCTCCCAAGCTGCAATGGAGGGGGCAGGTTCATCTCTATTCTTTCTCCACAAGCACTGCCTCTGAATTCTCTCTAATTGCTTGAGGATACCAGCTGAAACAGCCAAGTTGCACATGAAGAAGACGGGCATTGAGGACAGAGCAGAGTTCAGGAATTGGAGTCTCTCCCCTTGATTAAGAAAAGAAGAACTAGCAGTCATTCTTCTTTCCATACAGTCCACTAGAGGCATGAAGTCCACCATTTTGGTCCTAGTGGTTCCCACTGGCAACCCAAGATAGGTGAAAGGCATCTTTCCTATCTGACAACCAAAAGCAGCAGCAAAATCATTCATCAGAATAGGATCAACATTTATAGGGATGAGGAAAGATATGTGATAGTTGACATCAGGGCCAGTGGACTGAGCAAACACTTGGAGCATATCTTTCAAGGCCAGAAGCTAAATCATGTCAGCAGGCAAGATGATTAGAGTATCATTAGCATATTGGATCACAGGGTAATCCTGATCATGGCAAGGGATAGGCAGATGAAGAACTCCTCTTCTGAACATGTCATTGATGACAGATTGCAAAAGGTCAGCAACAATAACAAAGAGTAGAGGAGAAACAGGATCACCCTTCCTGACTCCCTTTTTACAAACAAATTTTCTCCTAGGGACTCCATTAAGAAGAACTGATGAAGTACCAGTGGCCAGCAGCTGCTTCATCCAGAGAATCCATTTCTCATTAGAACCTTTGTGCCTAAGAATCTGAAAAAGAGCTTCATGTTCCAAAGAGTCAAAAGCCTTTTCAAAGTCTAACTTAAGGATTACAATTGGCCTTTTAGATTGATGGCATTGATGCAAATACTCAAAAGTCCAGCCAATACAATCTTGAATTGTTCTGCTCTTAATAAAACCATATTGGTTCTTGTGGATGCACTATAGAATCAACTCTTGGAACCTATTTGCTGCCATTTTAGAGAGAAATTTCAGGCCCATACTAGTGAGGGAAATAGGCCTATAATCTCCAACCTCTTCAGGTGAAAGCTTTTTGGGTACAAGAGTAATGTAAGAATCATTAATGTTATCCAGGACAGCAGTACCCTCATAGAATTCCTGAGCCAGCTCATAAAAATCCTTAGAAATTAGATGCCAGCATTTTTTGAAGAAAATGCCATTGAAACCATCAGGACCTGGAGCTTTATCAACAGGCATATGTTGAACCACCTTGTCCATTTTATCTTTTTCAAAAGGCTTGGTGAGAATGTCAAGGCCAGCCACAGGGGTGAGGAGAGCAGAGAGGTCAAAGCCCATGACAATGCCTCTAGATGTGGCCATTCTGTTTTTAAAACAATTCCAGATGATTCCTTCCATTTGAGCATGATCATTGACTATAGTACCATCAGGCAATTTGAGGCTTGCAATAGAATTCCTCCTGTTCCTTTCACTGGCCATGGCATGGAAATTTTTTGTATTTTCCCCTCCCACCTTAATGTATCTGACAGTACACCTTTTCTTCCAGTAAAGGAACTGCAAATGTAGCAATTTCTCCAGGTGCACTTTGACAATTTTCCTAAAATTAAGCTCCTGAATAAACAGAGGCCTCCACTCTTCCAAGTCATCCAGCGGCAAAATAACATGATTACATTTAGCAATGAGGAGTTTCAACTTTGAGACATTCATTTGCCATCTTTTAAGGCACATTCTAAGATACTTGAATTTATCAGCAATTTTAGCAGTTATGTGTTCCTTCCTAGAAGGGATATTCCAAGACTTAGCAACACAATCCATAAATCCTTCCAATTCCAACCAATAGTTCTCAAACCTAAAAAGATTTGACTTAGGGATAGAAGTTTTGATTATGACAACACATGGAACATGGTCAGAAGCAGTCCTAGCAAGAGGGAGCACTTCAGTCATAGGATAGACAGATATCCAGTCTACAGAGCTAAAGAACCAGTCTAATTGCTCCAGAAGTGGGCTATCTTGCATATTAGACCAAGTGAAATCTCTTCCCTTGATGGGCAACTCCAGGAGGCCCAAATGCCCAATAATCTCATTAAAGATGAACATATCATTCAGGTCCCCTCCAGGCAAATTCTTGTTATCTATGGATCTAATGAAATTAAAATCTCCTAAAAGCAGCCAATTCTCATCAACAGGAATATTTAGATTATAAAGCCAAGAGATAAAATTGTCTCTAGCTTCACCCTGACAAGGTCCATAAATAGCAACCAGAGTCCATTTTTCATTGTTCTGTCTGGACACAAACTCAACAACTACAGCAAACTGCTGAATTTCGATTAAAGTTCCAAGAAAAACAGAGGAGTTCCAGGCCACAAGAATTCCCCAGAGGCTCCCATTGCAGGAGAGCAAGCAAAACTGTCAAATCTCTTGGGGCAGAAACTCTTAATTGACCTAGAGTCAAAAGATGAACATTTGGTTTCCTGCAAACAGGCCACAACACACTGACTTTCATCGATTTTTTGCCTAACTGCTCTCTGCCTAGCTTCTGAATTTAAACCTCTGACATTCCAGCACAAAACATTCCAGTTTCTACAGAGATTACTCATTAAAACATAAAGTGATAAGGTCCAGAAAGCATACATCACTTAATGCCATATGAACAAAAGGGCACATAACAGTCTGACCCAGCAACATTACAATAAAGTTTGCATAATAAGGTGACCAATAAAAGGACAGCAGCAGAGCAAATTTAGAGGCTTGCCAAACCCAGTAAAAAAGGAGAACACTAATCATTTGCATTAGTGGGAGCAGCCTGAGGTGGATTCACCATAAGAGCATCCACAGAAAGGAGTTGAGCATCAATCTCCAGCTCCCTGCCAATTTCTTGCAGACGAGCAACAGGTGTAGCTGGTGGGATCTCCTCATGGGCTGGATCATCTGGCATCTCAGCAGTGAAAGGCTTTGCTCTGGGCTTCCTCCTTTTGGGCTGCAGAGAAAGCTCCTGGAAGGTGGGCTTGAAACCATCACGTTGGGCCGAGCTTCCGGTGCATCTTCGAACAGAAGTAACAATGGGAGTTGGCGCCAACGTCTTGCGAGGCCTCCTAGCTTTAGGGGGTGCAACTAGTGTTGGCTGAATGTCAGTAACATCTTCAAAGAACAGAGCCCTAGCCACCGGCCTAACTGGCGCCTGCTCCCTCCAGGTTAGCATAGGTAAATCACTGCTACCAAAAGCCAAATCCCAGCTCCTCTTAGATAGAACCACAGGCTCAAAAGGCTATGTAGCAACAGGTTTAGGAACATTGTATACAACAGGAGCCTACAGCAGATTTTCAAATGACCTTCTCCACACCATCTCTGGGGACAAAGGAGGCCCAAAAGGAACAGCAGCAGGCAGTTCCACTTCAGGCACAATCAGAGCAGGCTGGTAGATCACAATTGCCCAGTTTCTGACATCATTAACATCATCAGCTTCAGGCAGCTCCTCATCAGAAGAACTAACAGGGATTACATGATTCTGTTGGACAACATCAGAACTAGGCTGAGCAGAGACATCGATCACCATAGATTCCTGATCTTGCGGTACAGGCTGGTCCACGGGCTCATTCCAATTACCCCAGTTGTCATCTTGCACATCATTGATAGCAGGCTCTAGGGGAGGAGGAGGGACATCGTTCCATCCCAAGGATGGATACGGAGGCAAAATGAAGGGTGGCAGTTCCGGGAACAGAACTCTGGGAACCGGATGTGGATTGCCATTGATGGGCATCCAATCTTCATCCTGCGGCATCTGTTCAGCAAAATTTGCCCCCAAGATGTACAAAGGAGCCGTCCAAGATACCCTCGCGCCACCCCAGGCCGCATAATCCATGAAGACCACGTCACGGGGCACAAGAACATCTTCAGGGAAAGAAGCGAACACTAGAGACCGAACCAAATATGGATCATCACTAATCCAATGATGAAACTTGCCAAACGTGTTCACGGCAGCTCTGATACAATCAGTATTGCGAAGATCCAAAGGGATGCCCAAGAACATGAGTAGGCCTTGACGAAAACCTTGGGCGCCCCTGAAAGACTCCCCCTCATCATGCTTCATGAAGCGAACAAAACGATCATTGCCCAGCGGCTGCGGAGGTAGTTGGAGCAAATGGAAGCGGACGGCAGCATCACGAAGCTCAAAAAGACCTACAGAACGAATCCAGGGCTGCGCTGACCTGACTAAAACACCATGCGCTTGAAGCCACTGCACAACCTCTTCCCTAGCAGCACCTATCTGATCGGGCGGAGGGATCAGCATTACCTCAGCAAGCATAAACTCTTCATGGCGGCGCACAATTGGGGTATGTGGCGTCACAAAGGTGCGTGGCACCCGGTCTGCGCCACCGTCAACAATGTGGTGGCCAGCCGGCACATAAATTAGAGGATCCAGATGGAAGTTGGCCATGGGAGCGAGGCACTCACGCTCCGGCGACGCCGACGGGGAGTGAAGCGGCGGAGGAGGCATAGCAGACTGCGGAGACGAAAGAGTGTTGGGTCCAGGGCTGATGGGACTGGACGAGGGAGTAAATGTGGAAGTGCAAGGGAGGTCCAAGATTGGTAAATGTGACGTCAGAGAGATATTCTCTCTGGAGACCTCGGAAGTTGCAATGTTAGCGGGTTTTGGTTGCCAAACCCAACCCAAGATCCGAGCGAATTTGTTACAATCCTTTTTGACATGCCCGACACGGCAGCAAGAGAGGCACCTGAGTTTTGATGTGCAAGCAGAAGAAAAATGTCCCTTTTCCAAACAAATCTGACACGTGTGAACTTCCTCAACCATACCATAGATCAAATTATCAAAATCATCTCGTGCTTGTTGCGATGAAGGAATATTAACAGGCCCAGGAGAGTGCTCCTGCTCAGCCCTATTCAGCGGCCCAAGACGCGTGCGCTCCTCCCGGCCCGTGGCACACATTGAAGATGACCCAACATGGCCAGGTGCGTCCACATTCAAAGGACCATGATTCCCGCCCGAGGATGGCGGCGCCCGATCAGCCGAGGATAGTAGATCCTGCACCGTGCCAAAAGATATCGAAGGCCTCGTCGACGTCCACTGGAGATTCGCCGGCAAAGTGGGCCGAATAACTACCCACTCATGTGGAGGAATAGAATAACCGGCATCTTGAGTAGTTTGAATCCAATTTTCAGAGGCTGGAAAACGATAACCACGACAAGCTTTGTAGTTCTGAAAAACTGCAAATGAAGCTTTCTTGCCAACCGCATTAGCAGATTTGAATGATGACTTAGAAGGTCTCTTGTGCATGGCCAACAAACCCAGAGCAGCACGTCTTTTGGAAGGGCTAACAAGAACCCATTCAGCATCACATTCTAATTTCCAGATCTTGAACTCACGACCCCAATTTGGGCCACCGTTACTCCAAAGATGAAAGTAACATTTGAAATGATCACATGCAAACGATCTAAGACGTAGGATAATCATGGCTACTGCTTTGCAAGAGACTTGAAATCCAAATACCTTGTCCTTGATCAAAAAAACCATGAGCTCAATAGCCGATCCTCCAAGGGCTGCTTCAAGTGCCGCCGCCACAGAATCCTCAGTCAGACGAAAAACATGACGCCCAAAGGAGACAACCATGGTGAAGATCTCCGAATCCTCAAGAGGGTGAATAGAAAAACCAGTAGATTGAAAAACCTTATCTGCAAAAACCAAACCCTTGGAGAAGTCCAAGCCAAGGGTGGATCCATCATTGGAACCCATAGGAGATGGGTATGGGCGTGTAGATCTTGAGACGCCAGAGAGATTTAGTGGAGAGAAACTAGGATTTGGTGGCTAGTGGTGGAGATCGCCGGAGGAGGGTGGAGATCGCCGGGGAGGGGGTGGGAGGGTGGGCATTTTGTATCGGTGGGTGCATGAGACCTGATTCTGAACTAGCAACTGCATCGGTGTATTCTGTTGCTGGATCAACTGAGTGAGCTCCGGTGGGAAAGCAAATCTGGGGTCACGTCTCGGAGGCATCTGATGGGTTTGGAGGGGAGGGATTAGAATAGAATAAGGTCTAATGAGAAAGCACTACCCATATGCACATGAGACAAACACAATCATATCATATCACTCAATCAATCAAGCCAGGGGATACAATAGACCTAACTATCGTTAAAGTGCTCTGACTACTAATATTTACATGGGGGAACACTACTGATCATATGGTGGTCTACTAGAAATTTTGATCAGTGGAAGACTCCATGATATCCGCCCCAGCTTCGTCTTCATAGTCATCATCACTACTATCGGGGTCGGAGTCGGTGTCGTCGATGATGATGTAGTCTTCAGAACGAATATCCTTAGGTTCTTCGTCTTCACCTCCTAGCGCGGGTCTCCCATGAAAACTCCTAGCTTCCTTGTCATGTCATCATTCTTCTCCACAAGTATCATCATTTCCTCCTCATATCCATTGCGTGTAGACTTAAGCTCCTCTTCTAGCTCTGTGATCCTGGTCATTGCCTTCTTCAAATCTATCATGCTTCAGCACATCTGGTTCTCCTGGCGATGAATGTGATGGTTTAATTCTTGGATGAATGCTGCAATGGACCTGTCCTTCCTAGTGCTGATCATCTCCCATTGCTCATCTCGGCGCCCACATATCTGGTAGATAGTGTCCTTAAGCTCCTTGTGGTAAACTTCGCCGATGTGTCCCATGGCGATGTGGGCTGCCATGCTCTTTCCTAGACTCCAGGTGGGTGCATCAAAGGAAAACTCTATGGGTTTAGTGACTGGCGTGAATGTCCTTCCTGGAACTTGAACTTGAATCAAGCAACGTTCCTCTTCTGGTAAAGTGGCGGTGTAGGTCCCGGTGAAGCTTGGTATTCCGATGTTCAGGTACCTAGTGACTTCCTTCAAGTGTTGTCCAAACGGGGTGTCTTCATCCGGCTGTGTAAACTTGTTCCTTGAGTCCGCCATCCTAAAGAGTAGAAAATGGAGAGGAGTAAGAAATGAGTAGAGAAGAGTGATCTATGGCTCATCTTAGTGGTCGTATCCTACATTCAGCGTGTTCTCTCATACCATCTTGCAGCCACCCGACCTCAGACGGTCAAGTTTCTATGCTTCAGTGTCATCCCTGGATCGGTAATGCTGACACACATAGTACTTCAAGGATTTATAACAGAGTAGAAATCGCATACTTATTACATCAAATGTCTCAAAAGAGAACTTATTATAATAAGTATGGCTTAAGGCCATCTAATTACGATAACAGTGGAAGACTTGGAAGATAAAGTGAGTCCATCAACTCCAACGGCATATCTGAGTGCATGACAAACGACCTACTACGACATCTTACTCGTCGTCTGAAAAGTTTGCAACATGATACGTTGCAGCCCGAAAACGGATCAGCACATGGAATATGCTGGCAAAGTAACACAAGAGAACAATGAACAGATAAATGCTATCACTACATGCATATATGGCTGTTGGAGGCTCTATGGTTATATTGTTTTTGAGAAAAGCCATTTTTCCCTACAACAAAGGAATATATTTTATTTAACTATCATGGTAATTGAAACATCATTGAGAAGGTTCCTCCAACTCAATCCCAATTAAAGTAGTCATTAACATCCCAACAAATTAATTTAGAGTGATGAGATCAAATCAATAATTCAAGTACCAGATACTCAAGATGTCCATAACTGGGGACACGGCTAACCATGATTAGTTTATACACTCTGCAGAGGTTTGTGCACTTTTCCCCACAAGACTCGATCTCCTCCGTTGGATTTCTCACACTACAGGGTGTTTGAGAAACGGATGATCGAGACACGGTCTTTCAGAAGCATTAACTCTTTACTCTGAGTGGACCGTTACACCTACTTTCCCCTACATCTGCTAGCCCACCAATGAAAGAGGTCACACAACATACTCAACTATGCCAGAGCCCATAATGGCTTGTGGCTGCACACGGAAGTTTCTAGCATGAATAATCTTATGATCCCTTTGAGCCTGGGTGGCGGACCGTAGGATGATCACACGGGTACTCCGGGATATCCTAGGACAACACTGGATTCTCCAGGTGCCCACAAGCAATCCACCCAAATGCGTATTAAAGTTGCCACCTTAAGTTGAACCATTAATTAACAACTCACATCTGTCATGGATACACTCAAACCCAAACCACGTCTACGAGCATAGCATGGCAATATAAGCATAACGTAGAAGTAACTCCCAGGGGTTTGATAATAAAACAGGTAATAGGTTCTACCTCATCATCTACTTCCCAGACCCAAATGTTAAGAGATCCTACTCATGCAATGTGTGAGGGTTGAAACTAATGCATAAAAACTGGGTGATAAAGGGGTCTGATCAAAGTGTTACTTGCCTGGCTGATGATCCGCAAAACCTAGAGACTCGTAGTAGCACGCTTCGCACTCCGGGTGTTCTATCACAAACAAACAATAGCCTACATAAGCAATCGAGCAAAGATGCATGGGTAAAACTCAAATAAGAAGATCTAACCAGAAAGTTCAACTGAAGAACTCCGATTTGCAAAAAGAATCAAATCAAACGGAGCAACAAAACTCAAACTACGAAAAAAACAAGATCCGATTACTAATCTGGACTAAAGTCAAATTTTTACAGTACCAAAATCTTGTTCAAGTTGTTTAAACGGAAAGAGGGCTTAGATACGAAGATCTAGGCACTTGTTTCACCTGATTCGGATAAACGAGCGAAGATAAACTAGAATGAAGATTATGACAGAAACCGCGATCGAAAATAATCGCGGCAAAATCCTGGAAAAAGAAAACTGACGAACAGGCTAAGGAACGAACGTTCACTGTCTGCGACTAATGGATGAACAACGTTCGTTAAAAACGTACGGAAGAACGTCCGCGATTTAACTAAACTGAGAAAAACCGAAAAAATCGATCTAAAAAAACGAACTAGGGTTTCAAAAAAACCGAACGGTTTTCTTGTGAAAACCGGCGGTGGCGGCTACCTCGGCAAGGTCGGCGGCGTGCGACGGCGGCGGAACGGCGACAGGCGGCGCAGCATGGCGGCGGCGGCAAGTCGGCGCGGCGATGCGGCGGCAAGGTGCGGCGGATCGGGCGGCGACTTAGGGTTAGGGCAGGGGCGCGGCTTGTTGGGCCTCGGGGTCGTGGGGGCGCGGCTTATAAGGCCGGCCGGGTCAAGTGTCCAGGTCAGACACGGCCCGGTAGGTCGGTTACCTTTTTTTTAATAAATCCTGCAGTAGAAAAATAAATACTAAACGGACTCCAAAAATCCTGAAATGAATTTTCACGGTCCTCTAATAATATTGCGGACAAAGTGAACATTTATTTAGACCTCTAATGCAATTTTGAAACCACATTTTTTTCCTAATTTAAATAAAATTGCAACAAAATCCAAATAAAATAACTTATTTGATTTTAATATTTTTCCTCTAATATTTCATTTATTTTGGAGAAGTCATATTATCTCTTCTCATATATTTTAATATGAAATATTTTCAGGGAAAAATAATTAAAACCAAATGATCCTCTTTTCAAAATTTGAGAAAACTCAAATATGAAAATAACGAAATTCCAACTCTCTCCGTAGGTCCTTGAGTTGCTTAGAATTTCGAGGATCGTAGAGCAAAAATGTAATAAAATATGATATGCATGAATGACTTATGTATAACATTCCAAATTGAAAATTTGGGATGTTACAGTTTTGGACTGTGTGTAGACAGGGTAGGAATTGTGTCCTATTAGGACACTTGTATCCTAGGCCTCTCATATATATAGAGGGTAGACACATGATGTAACCTATGCCAACATAATGGCACAGGCACGCAGGGGAGCCGGTGGCGTGTGCCGGCGCCCGGGCGGCCGGGGTGCGGTATTGTGACGGTGTCACGGGGAGGAGCGCCCGTAGTCATGCCCCGGAGATGTAGACATGATGGTGAACCTCGTTAACAAATCTCGGTGTCGTGCTCGTTGGATTGCTTGGTCCTCGATAAATCGACGAAGCGCCTCAGATTTATTCTAACAAATATGATTGTTGATCCCTTGACTAAGCCTCTTAGTCAAGAGGTATTTGGCAAGCATGTTAAGGCTATGAGTTTACGGATATTTAAATGATCGTTCGGATAAGTGGGAGATGTTGGAATTATGTGTCCTGCAACTATATTCAAATTACTAGGAACTACTAATATTTAGAATACCTCAATTTGGAATTATACATGTATTTATGCATGGAATTACTTTACATGATTGTCATGGAATTCTCACTTCTTGGAACGCACTTGGGTTATATGCTTAAGGAAGTTGGTTAATTATCAGTGGAATACAATATACTATTTATATTGGAAAGACTACCCGGGTATAGTGATAATCAAAAGGAGCTAGATCTTACAGTTAGATTACAGTCCTAATGTTGATCTACATAATTAGAAGTTTACACTATATTATGATTGTTGGAGATATGCCCTAGAGGCAATCATGTATGATGATATTTTCTATGTGTTTATGAATAAAGATAGTCCTTGGACATTATCAATGATGCGTATCAGCAAGTACGTGACTTATTTGTGGGACTATGCATTGTATGATGACTGTCCTAAAAGGTCCCTAGTCGAAAAGGCTGTGTGGACGCGCAGCCAACTAGACTAGCATATGACACGGTCGATGGCTTGGTCTCACTAGCCATGGAGCATTGGATGCTAACCGGATAATATGGACTTGGAAGGATCTGGTCAGATTCGACGTAGTCGGATCCGAGTCGAGATAAGGTCCAAGTCGGACAGACCCAACTATGAGACGCAGCGATATGTCATCTGTGAGTCTCTAGTACAACATAGAACCTATGTCCTAAGACCTGAGCTGACGCATGTACTCGGGATGGTGACAGACTTGCTTTGGGCCGACCAAACGCTACTCCATAACTGGGTAGTTATAAATATAGGTTTCGGGTTTGTCCAGAACCATGCTGCGAGACGTGGTCGAGCAAGATGGGATTTGCCCCTCCGATCAGGAGAGATATACTCTGGGCCCCTCATGTGATCCGACCAGGATAAGCATGGCCATGCGACAAGCATTATGAGATAATCCGGACAGTGGTCGGCATCACTGGAACGAGAAAGAGGTTGGGCTAGCACAAGGATGACAGACTCGTCTTGAGCTTGACAACATATATCATGTGGCAAAAGGAATGGAAGTGTGATGTACAGGTTCGCTAACCAGCTTCATAGTCTGCTTGGTGTTCGGCATGCCTTGCTAGAGGCCACTACCAACCGTGCAGTTCGGAGGTGGTCCGAACTGCGACCAAGCCAACTTGAACCTAAGGGGTCGCGCGCTTAAGGGAAGGAACCTACGAGGTCGGATCCGAGGACACTGGTCGGATGTGATCCGAACTGTATTCGGATTGTGGCCGAGTAGACTTATGGGCTTTAGGGTCCGTGCGAGGCCCAAGTGTTGAGCCCGTGACGGACGCCTATATATATAGTGGAGGTGCCGGACACTCACGCAGTTGATCGCTTCGGCGCTGTCACTAGGGTTTGCATGTGTTGCGAATAGACACCTCCACTCGCCGCTGGTTGTGTGATCGGACCTAGCAGTCCGCCGCACGATGTTCCTCTTGCACGCGCGGATACCGTTAGAGGCGGTGCACTTGTGTCGCTCTGGCGAACCTGTACGTGGGAACCGACCACCGGTTGTACGAGGGAGATCGGACGAGGAGGAAACGATCCATGCGGATGCGCTGCCCCAACTCTTCTTCCGCTGCACGGCACTGCGCGTCTAGTGGTAACGAACTATGATTCATCTCTCGTAGCATGTTCTTGGTTGTTCTGCGCGTAGGAAATTTTAATCTGCAGTCAACGCACCCTACCGTAGATCCCAACAATGACGGGTTGCTCACACGTGCGTGCTCCGGGGACACAACTAGTAGAATTCGTTAACAGACAAATTAGATCGTGATTGGTAATTTGATCTGGAGTCTATCCTGGTAAACTAGTTGAAAATACTAGGAATCTTATATGTATAAGAGGTGGACTCTTTGCAAAGACAATACAAGAAGGTCCCTACACCCTAAGCTCAGTATTGCCAATTGTGAGCGGCATCACAGATAAACGTAGAGGAATAGGGGGAGAACACAAACCCTAACAATTACTAACAGAGGCCGCGTGCCCCGGCGTCGTCTCCTGTGCCGACATCCTCACGCTCGCCGCAGGGGACGGCTCCGTCCTGCTCGGCGGGCTAACGTGGGCGGTGCCACTTGACCGACGAGATTCCACCAACGCTAGCCTCAACCTAGAGAACGTGGACCTCCCGCCGCCGTCCGCCAACATCAGCGGCCTCATTGCGGTGTTCGGCAGGAAGGGCCTCACGCTGCGCGAGATGGCCGCGCACACCGTTGGTTTCGCGCAATGCCGGAACTTCCAGGACCGTGTCTACAAGGAGGCCAACGTCCAGCTACTACCAGAACCTCGCTGTCCGACGCGGTCTGCTCCACTCGTACCAGGAGCTCTACAGCGGCAACGACACGTAGTCGCTGGCCAGGGTGGTGAACCAATTCAGGAGCAACAATACTCTGTTTTTCGCTGATTTCGCAGTTGCGGTGACCAAGTGGTAAATCAACCCTTTGACCGGAGCCGCCTGCCCAACCAGGGCCAAGTGCAAGTTGGTCAACCACTGATCAGCGAGACTACCAATTGTTCGTGCCACTAGCGGAGCTTGAGGAGAATCGAAGGGGTGCCAAAGAGAAAATATGCAATTGGGGGGGGGGCAAATGCCCCCCTTAGAACTACACATAGCTCCGCCGCTGGTTCGTGCCAAATTAACATACTAGTTCATGCCATTCGAAGTTTTCGTGTCACACGAAAGTGGCGCAAAGATGAATCATGGTTCAGAGCCAACAATCAGTAGAAAAAAGAAAAGGAAGGTGAATATAAGTCAGTTTGTTGTGAGCATGTCATGATATCGATATTCAACATTATGATTTTTTTTACATGGTCTTGTGGTTCCAGAAACATGAAAGATCATGGTCTTCTATGACAAGCATGAAGGCTATTTGGCACCACAAAAAGTGTTGACACATTTCTCATGTTTAATTATGTATGGTTTTCCCAAAAGTTTCTTTATATTGCTCCAATTCTTGATTTTATCTGTCCACTGTGTAGAAAGAAATCATGATGTTTACAGTTGGCATACCAGGTGATAATCATACTCTGATTGTTTATTCTGCTGTTGGAGGATAGAACTACACATGTTCTCTTAGGTATACAGTTTGTAAATTAAGATCATACTATCCATATTGTTCATCTGATATGTTGAGTTTGTCTAATGTGATTGCATAATATTGTGATGTACTAGTTTAAAGTTTGCTAGCAGTCAAAAGTATCCAACTAGCCAGTGTATAGATATAGATGTAAACGGAATGTTGAATATCATTATATGATAATCTATACATCGACTTTATACTGATACAAAATCAATTATTTTCTGATGAAAATAGCGTTATATGATAATCTAACAGTGATCATCTTCTTTGCACCGCCTCTTGAGCATATGACTTGGATTATTTTAATTATTGTTCTAACCTCTCACCTCTGTCACTTGGTTCCAGCCTTCCAGGGCACGACCGACTGCCGGTTCGAGATCTTGATCCTGAATAAAGAAAAAGGATAGGATCAACCAAGGATTCTACCACTGGATAGTACCATCAACATGCCCTTGATTTGACAGTAGAGTGATGGCCGAACATCGATTAGCAGTTTACCTTGGTTTCTTTGAACATTTCATACAATTGTATACAGTTTCCTTGAGAATGGCCATTCAGTTTATAGTAGTGCTAAGTGATCAACCCTTCTGTGGAACTTCATATTTGTAGGGAGACAATGTTGTTTGTTCTAGTGTTTTGGAACTTGGCAGGAATAAAACAGTGCTTCTTGCTTGTGTAGAAAGTGGTTGGTGAAATGAGATTTTGCAACGTCCATCATAATATACTCTACTCTACGCTGTTGCTTACGAAAATACATCAACGCACATGTTGTCTTCAGTGTGTGTATTTTGCTGATTACCTTTTCAGAGTCACGAAAGCTAATTTTCTTGGTTATCTCACACATCATGCTTGCCCGATTTGGTTTCTAATATGCTGGCAATATATACTTTACTTTACTACTGTTGCGTATGAAATCCATCAGGTTGTGATTAGTATATGTACACATGCACCTAGAGGCCCCGGAGCATCGTATCACCCCACGGGCTGAGCACTGGATATTTTCCCGAAGCAAACTTGCGAATGTTTTGTCCACTCGGTTTGGCTCTGCTCAGCCGGTAGCCTTCCTTCACCAATGCCGCCAACTCTTCTTCCTCCAACCCCGTGCTCTGCATAGTGAGCTGGATATATTCTTTTTTTCACGAACATGTTGCTCTTGGGAAGATTCGACGTGATCAGGGCGAGCGTGGAGACTGTTGGAATTACGTGTCCTGTAACTATATTTAAATTACTAGAAATTACTAATATTCAAAATACCTTGTTTTGGAATTATATATGTATTTATACATGAAATTACTTTACATGATTATCATGAAATTATCACTTGTTGGAACACACTTAGGTTATATGCTTAAGGAAGCTGGTCGATTATTAGTTGAATACAATATATTATTTATATTAGAAAGACTATCCGGATACCAATGTTAGGGATATCGCTTATCGGAAACTTATCGGTCAACCCAAGATAAGGGGTAAATCGGCCATTTTATCGGCATATCGGCCGATTTATCGCCATATCGGTTGATTTATCAGCTGATTTCTCTTATCGATCAGACACCAGTAAGAGATAAATCGGCCGATTTATCAGAATATCAGAAGATATCTTGAACAGTGCCGGATACAGTGATGATCGGAAGGAGCTAGATCTTATAATTGTACTATTCATATTGTTCATCTGATATGTTGAGTTTGTAACTATGTTGGTAGCATGTGATATTTCAAATGCTCAACTGGAAAATACATGGGAGTTATAATGTGATTGCATAATATTGTGATGCACTACTACTAGTTTAAAGTTTGCTAGCAGTCGGAGGTATCCAACTAGCCAGTGTATATATATAGATCTAAACGGAATGTTGAATAGTGTTATATGATAATCTATAGATATACCTTATACTAATACAAGAAACAATTATGGCTTGATGAAAATAGCGTTATATCATAGTCTATGAGTGGTCATCTTCTTTGCACCACCTCTTGAGCATATGACTTGGATTATTCTGATTACTGTTCTAACCTCTCACCTCTATCACTTGGTTCCAGCCTTCCAGGGCACGACCGACTACGGTTTCGAGATCTTGATGCTGAATGAAAAAAGGATAGAATCAACCAAGAACTCCACCAATGGATAGTACCATCAACATGCCCTCAATTTGACAGTATAGTGATGGCCGAACATCGATTAGCAGTTTACCTTGGTTTCTCTGAACATTTCTTGAGAATGGCCTTTCAGTTCAAAGTAGTGCTAAGTGATCATAATATCACCGAAAGTCACAGAACATGTGCTCGATATTCAGTTTGGTGCTAAAATTTTAAAAATACGGATTTATGGTCATCCAACTTGCATTCTCGTGCATCCCTCAAAAAAAACTTGCATTCTCGTGTCCCTCAAAAAAAAACTTGCATTCTCGTGCAAATACTTGGTGTAGTGATTACCCCTTGCGCTTCCACCCTTGAGGTCTAGAGATCAGTTCTGATGCTTCCTTTTTTTTGCTAGTTTATCCATGCGCCTACCAACTTCTGGCTTTTGTTTATAATTAAATAAAGTTTAGTTGTGCATGTTTAACATCAATCGGCCATGGTGGATGGAGGTACGTTTGAGTGTATTTTTTATTTGCATTTGAGTGTTTTGTTAACGGGTTGTTGGTTCGAACCTCATCTGAACCATCTTTTTCCCATCATATTGAGGCCTTTTGCATGTAATTAAATAAATTTTGAGGGGGTTTTCTATAAAAAAATCTAGCCTGCAAGGGTCACCCAACGCCTTGTGCACTCCTAGCCACTGACAGGTGGGCCTCTGCCAGGCTAGCACGCCATGTGAGCAGGCCATATGGCTGCATACGAGCAGAAGCACCGTATTTGCACGAGAACGTAAGTTGAATGATCACAAATCCGTATTTTCAATGTTTTAGCACCAATCTGAACATTGAGCGCAAGTTTTATGACTCTCGATGATATTACCTTTTGTTCTAGTGTTTTGGAACTTGGCAGAAATAAAACAGTGCTGCTTGCTTGTGTAGAAAGTGTTTGGTGAAATGAGATTTTGCAACATCCATCATAATATACTTTACTCTACGCTGCTGCTTACGAAAATCCATCAACGCACATGCTGTCTTCAGTGTTTGTATTTTGTTGATTACCTTTTCAGAGTCAGGCAAGTTACTTTTCTTGGTTATCTCACACATCATGCTTGCCTGATTTGGTTTCTATATATGCATGCAATATATACTCCCTCCGTTCCAAAATAGAACATCGAGGGACTGTACATGCTGGTGCGTATGGACACTACAAGACGGCCGGTGTTACGAGGCGTTAAAAAAGGGAAAAATTCAAAATAAATCTTGAAGTTGTAGACGAAAGCTAAATTAAACCCTGAACTTTGAATCTCGGAAATTGGTACTCTAAACTTGTAATCTCAGTCTATTTTGGATCGTAGACCAGTTTGGCACACTGAGAAGATTACAATCCCGGCCGGGATTTCAGCTACTCTCACGGACTAGAATTTGGGTCGGCCCACTATAACACAACAAGAATTCGTGAGGTTTAAAAAAATGTGCGCACATTTCTAAAATTGCTCAAAAGTTAAAAATGTTTCTGTTTTCTATTTTTTGCACCAATTCAATTCGTTTTGTGTTTTTAAAAACTGTTTGGAATTTCGTGTTTCGCACAAAATCAACTCTATTAGCATTTCAAAAAAATCACATTTATCAAAAAATGTTCAGAATTCCAACAGTTTTTCACATGCTATGAAAAATATTTTGTATTTTTAAAATTGTCTTACATTTTTTAAATAATGTTTTTGGAATTTTGTAAATTATTTCGTAAATAATGTATTTTAAAAATGTTTCGGATTGTTTCGGACTGTTGCCCACCAGACATGAAGCGAGTTTATTTAGCTTTCGCCTCCAAAAGCGTTCAGAATGCCTTCAAATCTGTTTGACGGCGCTTAGAAAGAATGCTAGAGATAGTCACGAAGGCAAAGCCTAATTAAGGCGTTTTAACATAACGCCTCCGAAAGTTAGACATTCCACGGCACTTTTAGAAAACGCCTTCGAAAGCTCGCTGGTATTTTCAGAAAGTGCCGCTAGTTAATCTGAAGAGGAAAAACTTCTGCCGCTGTTTGCTGATTAGATCTCTACAGCTAGGCGTTTTGCCTCTAAACGCCGCAAATAATACGGGAGGGCGTTCTGCAAGATGCCGCTGAACAAAATCTAACCACGGTGTTCTACTGATCCGCCTTCATAGGCACGGCCTAACAACGGCGTTTTGCAGTTAAGCCTCTGTTGCACATGGATTCGGAGGCGTTCTGCCTCGTATACTCTGTATTTTAAGGCGATCCCTAAAAACGCCTTCGTACAACAGGTTACAAGGCGTTTCAGAAAACGCCACTAAGATTATGCCTCCAATTATTCACCGTGTTGTAGTGGGAATTCAGCATAAGAGCGTTTAGATCATTAAAGTAATGTTTTAAATGTTTTTATATTAGTTTATGGAGGAAGTCTTTCCCTAATTTTATTTAATTTTTAATATTAATAAAGCAGCTAATGCTTCTGATCGTCCGTCATTAGTACTTTTGCATAAAAGCCCCTGAAGTTAGTATGAATCAACCCGCAGTCCTGATGAGGTCAACCCGACGAGCGATTAGAAAAAAAAAACTCCAAATCGCATCACGGTCTCCAGCGTGCCGCTACGGCGCTACCCCCTGCCGCGAGCCGACGACCCCAGCCCCGCCGCAGCGCGCCGCCACTGCCTACCCCGTCGGGACTCCTACCCCTACCCCAACTGCCCCCCACGCCCGCGGCGTTCTACCGTCGGCGACACTCGACGCCGCGGCCGTTGCCGGCTCCCACACCCGCGGGCCTCCGTCTCCCCTGCCGCCGCCGCCGCCCCGCTTGTCTAGCGGGCAGGCCCCGTCCATGGGGCGTAGGGGCTACCAGCGCCCTCCCACGCCCGTGCGCGCCTCCTTCTGCCCTTCCACCACAGACGACGTCGCGTCCTGCAGCCTTCACGGATACGTCCTCCACCCTGACCGACTTCTCTGAGCCTAATGCGATCCCGGTGGTGGCCGCGCCCTGCTCGGCCCGCCGTCCTGCCGTGGAGGGCGCCTGTCGTCGGAGCTCTGGTCGTTGGTTCCAGAGTCGGGCGGTTCCACACGGGGGGCGCCTATCCCGCTGTGCCACCGATCACTTAATTCGGCTCTCTCGACTGGTGCATAATATGCTTAATTATGTTGTGATTTTTCTGTACCAATGAATGAGCCGGGTGAGTGGTTAAAATATTTGTTGGCACACGTGGCTGTGTTAGTGAGAGGTCAATCCGCATCCTTTTCCACTAATTAGCGTGATTTTGATAAGTTCAGATTCTGAGAAGGAGAAGAAAGCCTCAGGGGCCAGAGTATTCAGGAGGACACCAATCCAAATCTATGGTGTTTGAGGCAGCTTGAAAGAAGGTTTGCTGCAGGGAAGAGATAGAAAGAGCGAAATAGAGAGGGCAGGGGCGTGATCTGTTGTAAGTATGAAGTGAAGTAATCCTTCCTGTCCCGCTGTTTGTTTTCGCAAGTCTGTTTTGCACAACTCTATTTGCAGTGCGTGCAGTAACTGATCGATTGCGTTTTGAGGGTTCTAGGTGTCGAATATGACCGGGCCATTAAAATAAAAGTTGTATATCTTTTCAAGACCTTTCCAACGAATATTTATTTGCAATTTTTCGTCAGGTATTCTAGGAGATAATGCCTATCTGAAGTTACTGTCAGTTTTCGTCAGACTGCAGTTTTAGGCATGACTTCCTATTTTGCGCGGCGTTTCAAAGTAACTTCAAGGCTGAATCTTTCCATGGGGCTATGGATGTATTTTCAGTATTTGGTTTGAAATTTCCATGGAGAATGTTTTCTCAAATTTTCGCTGAGTATAGTGAAAGATACAACCTTCTGAATGCTGCTGTCCATTGCGAGTTCTGTTCTGAACTTCTGACAGTTACTGTTTTCTGTATTGAGATTTGAGAGGCATTTTAAAATATCTGTCTAGAGTACAGTTAACATAGATATAATTCATTGTTTGATCTTTCCACAGAGGATGTAAGTACTATTTTTTATTGCGTCTACAAGGAGTAATTTAACATTGCTATCCGTTTCAGTTAACTTTGTGAGATCTTCCTGAAACTATATAGTTTCGGTTGTGAGTTTCAAATTGGTTTGCCGTTTTAACGGTACTTAGAGGCCGAATGTATTGTCTTGAACGAAACTGTTGCATCTTGCTTTAGATGTTTTTTGATAAGGTAACAGCTGCCTCAACTGAAGAATCATTAACTCCCTCATCGTGTAACTTCCCTGCTGCAGGTGATTGGATCAGCGAACCTTCTCTGTAGTTTAGGATTTGATCAGTTCGAGGAACGTGGTAAGTCCCTAGCAAAATTCTTTCGCCTTATTAATATTCTGCGTTCTTTATCAGTGCGCTGGTCCATGCAGTATCATCAGAGTCATGGATCTTTGACAGAATGTAACGCATGGGCAGTATAGTATTCTCTCATGTTATGTGAACCCTCAAATTCCTTTCCATGAGACTGAACCCAACTGTTCCCAATTTTCTTATGTGTTTGTGTATACGATGGTACATAAGTGAGTTTCACCATTATTGGTCTATTTCTTGATGTTTTTTCCAAGGATATTCGATTGTTGAGTTAATTGTCAGTGATGCCATCACATTGAGTTAACTCTAAAAGTTACGTTTCTTTGTTTTCTGTGTTATGTGGAAGAATGTAGATTTGCAATGTGAAGAGTTATTCCAGGACAATAGTGGCGGCTACCGATGCAATTATTTTAATTATTATAGAACATCTGATTGACAATGCGGTCTGTGTTGCTGGAGTGAGCTTTTTTATGGAATGAAATACATGTTAAAGCAGAACCACTGTAAGATGATATTCTTCATGTTGTCCTTCAAGACAATATTTCATATGTTCTAAATATTTCATGGTCACCTAGTATTGGAGTCTGAAATTTCGCATGGTGGTGAATTACTGAATGCATGCCAAGGCAGTTCCATGCAAAAACACTTTCCTAAAAATAAAAAAGAATACCTTGCTAATTTATTAATACAAATACACTACCAATAAGGCTCTCTTTTGGACAATGAGGTTTCTGCTGGACATATGTTAAGATGAACAGGACCCCCAGCTCGTAGCTCCTGCTCGTGCTGCAGGGCGAGCCTGCATCTCTAGCTCGGCAGCTCTATCTCCTGCTTGATCAAACATCATTTGTAACATTCACCATATCACTCTGGTTAAGAGGTGAAATATTTACATGAATTAAAATACATTGTAACCTATATCCGTGGCAACGCACGGGCATTTGTGTACATATGCATATATAGAGGCCCCGGAGCATCGTATCACCGCACGGGCTTGATCACTGCATATTTTCCCCGTAGCGAACTTGCGAATGTTTTGTCCACTCGTTTGGCTCTGCTCAGCCGGTAGCCTTCCTTCACCAATGCCGCCAATTCTTCTTCCTCCAACCCCGTGCGCTGCCAATTCGACCTCCCTCCCCGCCGGCGACGCCATTCCTCACCGGAACCGAAAGCCGACAACGCGCCGCCAACGCTGCCGCATCAGTGTCACCACCGCGTCCTCTTCATCGGCCTTGTCCGCCGCCCCGGCCCTCATCGCCAACGCCCCCACGCCCCGCGCATTCTCCGCGCTTTTCAAGGCCGCCTCATCCTCCTCCCCCTCCCACTCCCTGGGTGCGCAGCTCCACGCGCAGGCCGTGGTGCGTGGCTTCTTGGGCGACGGGGATAACACCATCCTCTCCACCGCCATCCTCAACTTCTACGCCTCATGCCGGGAGCCCGACCTTGCGCGCCAGGTGTTCGACAGGATGGCACGCAGGAACGCCGTCACCTGGAACGCGCTCATCAAAGGGTACGCGCAGGCGGGCCGCCGGGACGAGGCGCTGGCGCTGTTCCGCTGCATGAGGAGGCAGGACCGTGTCGCCCCCGACAAGTACACGTTCCCGGCGCTGCTGTCCGGCATTGGCAGGAACCGTGGTGGCGGCTGCGTGCAAGAACTCGGGGGAGCCGTGCACGCGCAGGTAGTCAAATCCGGGCTGGACAAGGATCCCTTTGTGGGTGCTTCCCTCGTTTCTATGTACGCGGCTACAGGAGCACTGGAAGATGTGAAGGCCGTCTTTGATGATGTGGATACTTTGGACCCGGTTGTCTGGTCTTCTATGATCTCCGCGTATGTCAACTGCAAGGAGGAAGAAGCTGCTCTCCTTACATTCTACAAGATGTTGTGCCAAGATATTAAGCCGAGGCAGTTTGTCTACTCCAGCCTGTTTGCCATCTGCGGGAGCATGTCGATGCTGGAGACGGGCAGGCAAGTTCATGCCCACAGCCTGAAGAACATAACTGACAAGGATGCCGCCATGACAAATGCACTTTTAACCATGTACTCTGATTGTGGATGCATTGATGATGCATGGAGAGTCTTCAATTCGAACGACGTTTTGGATGTAATATCCTACAATTCAATGATTTTGGCTCTTGGGCAGCATGCACGCCCGAAAGAAGCAGTTGAACTTTTCAAGCGGATGAAGTTTTCTGGCTTGATACCTGATGAGGTCACCTTACTGAATCTTCTTTCCGCTTTCAACCATGCTGGTCTTATTCATGAAGGTTTGCATTTATTCGATTCCATGTTGGATATGGAGGGCATAAAACTGACGTATCAACATTATGCCTGTGTTATCGACATGCTGGCTCGATCAGGAGAAATCGAGGAATCCATGAAAACAATTAAGGAAATGCCCTTTGAAGCTGAAACATCCTTATGGAGGATTGTTCTTGGTGCTTGTAGCAAACACGGTGACATTGAAACGGGCATCAAGATTGCAGAAATGCTGTTTGAGATGGAACCTTATGAGCCAACAAATTATATACTACTTGGTAACATCTGTGCAAGATTAGGAAGGTGGACAGAAGCAGAAAAGGTTAGAAGTTTGATGGAAAAGAGAGGTATAGATGGGGATGATGCCTTTAGTTGGATCGAAATGGGCCAAACGACACATAGATTTGGTGTTGATGACCGTTCACACCCCATCTCCGAGGAGATATATAGGAATTTGGATAGGTTGATAGGTAGTATCAAGGCTGCAGGTTATGTGCCTGATACCAGTTTTGCCACACACAGCACAGAAAAAGACAGAAGAGAAGAATCACTACGTTATCACTGCGAAAAGCTGGCCTTTGCTTTTGGGGATTTGGCTTCTCCTTCTGGAGACACACTCCGCATCATGAAGAACCTCCGTGTTTGTGGTGATTGCCATTCTGCATACAAATACTTCTCCCTCGTCACAGGAAGAAAAATAGTACTGAGAGACAACCACAGGTTTCATCATTTCTATAACGGGGCTTGTTCATGTGTTGATTATTGGTGATGGATCAGTAAATTATTCTGTTATACTCCAATAATGCATTGTAACATTGATATAATCATCTAGTACTGCCTAGCATACAACAGAAGTGTAACATGTCTTGAGGTTTCCTTCGACAACTAGATTACTCAGAAGCCCCTTGACAACTTGGACTGCAACACCTGTGGAGTACATATTTATCCCTTTGACCCTTTGTACATTTGGTCAATATTTTCTTGCTGCATATTAATAATATGTTTACATCTGTCATTACGATTGCATTTACTTGAAGAATTGCTAAGAAAAAATTGGCAAATTTTCTTGAGAAGGTCGTGTATACGATAGGTTTGGTATGCTGTTAGAAATTACTCCCTCTGTCCCAGAATATAAGAACGTTTTTGACACTATGCTAGTGTTAAAAATGTTCTTATATTTTGGGACGGAGGGAGTACATGATATCTTGGGTCTAAGCTCTTCCAAGACTTTAGGAGAAAATGAGAAGGCATATCATAAAGTTTCTGATTATTGACAAAACTGGAAATAACAATCTTCGTTGTTTCGAGGGCAACATAATTCTTTGCTAGATTTGAAAGTATGCTGCTTCAATATATATTTTTGGCTGTTTTCTTTTACTTTATCACTCAATATGCAGTAGACTATTTTTCATTTATGCAAGTAAATAATCAGTTACTAGCTGAATAGTTTACAGTGATTTCAAGCTCTATTTTTCAATAATCTTTTTGCAGTGCTATATTTGTTGTTGCCCAAAAATGTTTAAAGCTCCAAGCTTTACATCCCCAACGATTTCTTTACACGAAGGTACATAATTTTTTCCATGGTAATTAGTAATGTCCTTTTTATTTATTAAAATGATATGGTATGACCATTAGTTTCAGGTCTTTTCGAGCTTGATGTCTTCCACACTGGAACAAAGTATTCTGCAACCATATACGCAGTGTAAACAATCATTGGAAAGGCGGATGAGAGGAAAATAAGATGAACATACAGAAGTTTGGGATTTGTTGAGGACTGGTTATTAACATATAATGGATCTGTGATCGATGTTGTGCTAGAGAAAATTGTTTATATGTAGCTGTTTACAAGGTGAATAATATGCATACAGTATTCACGAGTTAAGAAATATTTTGCATTGTGATAATCTTCTTGTATTTCACAAGTGCACTGTTGCAAAAGTAAGTTTCTGAACCTAGATTTTTTTTTTGAGATCTAGAAATTTCATATTTGAGGCAGATACATGACAGTAGATTTATGGATAAAAAAAATTCACATCATCTATTGGGTAAAGTTTGCTAGTTTCAGTAAAAGATGCATGTACGCTTATTGTAGTCTGCCGGTTTTGAAAGTTTGAATACAAGCTTCGGAATGCATATCAGTCTTTCTGTGAGCTTCATCCAAGGGCCTACAACTGCTTGGATTCGTGGCTACAGTATTGTTTGTTCACATTCAAAGGACAAAGCTTCAGGACAATAAGAGAAGAACAACCTGTCTCCCGTCATCGAACAACCTGAACGTAATCAGTTCATGAAATAGCATGAGGCAATCAACTTGAATCTCCACCTAGAAGACTGTGAATCGCAGCCATCTGGGTCATTCTTAGCACTAGGCCCTATGAAATGTACTAGTACCATGACTTCAACTAAAAACATTATGTAACTCGGATGCTATCCCACCCAAGTGTGCCAGTTTCAGGACGTAAGCAAGAAGAACAACCCGTCTCCCTCTAACCATCACGGTGATGCCACATCGTGTACGATTTGAGTCATGTGTAGTCGCAAATCCTGATGCTTCCAATTCCTAGGATGTCTGTGGGTTTCTACAGCATTCAAAAGCAATTCCAAGTTTCCAACTAGCTGAAAAATTTATGTGGTACACTGCATACGTGATGTATTTTGATATGAACATAGAAACAATCGAGCTCTACTCCTTGCTTGCCCTTAGGTACACAGGATCGTTTCTTTGAGATTATAATCTTGCGTCATCTCTCTTCGTGTGCTTAAGGGGGTGTTTGTTTCCAGGGACTTTTTCTAATCCCTACACAAACAGGGAGGGACTTTTTAGTCTCTGAAAACAAACAGGGAGGGACTTTTTAGGGACTAGAGACTTTTTAGTTGGGACTAGAAAAAGTCCTAGGACTAGAGAACCAAACACCACCTAAATAAAAGACTGTACGTTTACATTCAATATCATGTGGTGCAACAACCATACGATGCATGCTTTCATGCAGTTAAATACTGTGAGAAGGTGCACATGGTCATTCTAGTACTCTTGTAGCACCTCCTTCCTCAATAAAGTACCCAGATACAAAATCATACTTTTACGTTTCTATTTTTTGAAAAAATAATATACCCAGATACAAAATGTACATTTGCATAAATTTCCATGATGAAATACACTAAAATGAGAAGTACACACACAAAAAAAATCTGTGCTTTTTCAACACATGCATTTTCATTCTCAAAGTCCATAAAAAATTTTGTGTAGCTCGACAATCAAATTATTTCATGTGTGTGTGTGTGTGGTTGGGGGCGCACCATTCCCAGCCCAGAAAAATCGTTGTACAATTTTCTTAGGGGACTTAGGACGTGTTAGGGAGCCCTCCAGCTTCTCAACTCCTCTGACTCTACGTTGCGGTTGGTTAGAGGCCTGAATAATTGATCTTTGATCTATGTGGTGCTGAGATTTTTTTCTTCTTCTATATGTAGTTGTTTGGATCTGGGTGGGAATCATAACCTTCTGACAGCGTGTTTGGTGGTTTAAGGAAAAAGAAATGAGAATTTATGAGAGGGAGTTGGTTGAGGGATTAGATTTGGGAAGTGGTTTATTAGTCCCATGCCCACGTTTGGTATGGATGAGGATAGTTTGTGGGAATTTAAGAGAGGATTAATTAGTATCGTTGCTTGCGGGGCGTGGACAACAAACAATTTTCTCACTTTCCATTCCCCAACTCAATTAGCAGCCCCCCATCAGGGAAGAGATATGGACGAGACTTGCCTGCTCCCTTCCCGTGTGCCCATCCGTGCTCCCGCATACGTGGCTTGATTTGATTGGAACAAAATAAGGTCCGGCCCCATCCCTTAAAATCAGGGGGGGAGATGATTAGATTAGAAAGAAAAAAGAAAAAAAAACAGCCGTTGGATGAGGTGGGAGCACGGATGGGAGCACGGAAAGGGAGCAGGCAAGCCGGATATGGGGGTGTTGCACCCCTTAATTCCCTTTATTCCCCCGCCTTCTTTAATTCTCATGTCCTCCAATCATGCAAGGGATTTTAAGTCAGGCGCCGCAGGAACTCCCATTCCCCGATACAAACTCCCGCGAAACAAACACGCTGTGAAATAATTATGAATGCAAGATGTACAAGTGGTGAATAATATGCATACAATATTCACAAGTTTAGAAATATTTCCATTGTGATAATCTTCTTTTTTTCTGTTTCATAGATTTACTTTTGCAGAAGTAAGTTTCTGAACCTAGAAGTTCCATATTTGAGGAAAATACATGATATTAGATTTATGGATTCAAAAGTTCAAATCATATTGGGTAAAATAGGATTACTAGTTACATTAAAAGGTACCTATACTACTTAATTCGCTCCTAAATATAAGGTGTGTTGATTTTTTTTCAAAAGTCCACCTTGTTTGACCGAGTTTATAGCAAAATATGTCAAGAACTACAATACAAAATAAATAAAATCTTTAAATATGTATTTCATGTCGAATCTAGTGATAAGGATTAAAATCTTAGAATCTGTATTTCATGAGGAATCTAGTGATAATGA
The DNA here is from genome assembly GCF_003073215.2 of Triticum urartu. Lineage (NCBI taxonomy): Eukaryota > Viridiplantae > Streptophyta > Magnoliopsida > Poales > Poaceae > Triticum > Triticum urartu. Next base: position 479,841,753 of record NC_053028.1, read on the forward strand.
TGTTTTCTTCTATAAATTTGGACAAAGTTTGACTTAAAATAATGATATATCTTATATTTTAGAACAGAGGGAGTATTATTTATCTGTAGCGTGCCATTTATTTTTGAAAGTTTGAATTCGTACAAGCTTGGGAATGCCATTATCAGTCGTTCAATGGGCTTCATGCGGGCCATGCTGTAGAGGGTTCGAGAGCGAGCTAGCATGGCATGCATGCAGCCACGTCACGGTGCGGCGTGTCCTCTTCACGCGAGCTTCACCGCCAGCTTACCTCACTTATAACAGCGCAGTGCACCGCAAGGACGACGAGGCGTACACGGATCGGAGAGACAGAGACACACCCGCACCAGGCACTCAGCTCATCCGTAGCGAGGCACATCAGCGAGAGCCATGGCGACGAGCAAGGAGGACATCAAGCACGGCACGGCCCAGGCGAGGTTGACCGTGGACGACGAGCTCAGGACCGGCTACTTCAATGGCTCGCCGCTGGAGGGCGGCAAGATCGCCGACTCCGACCCCGTCGACCTCTTCGCCCAGGCGCGGCACGTGGCCGACGCCTCGCCGCACCAGCAGCAGCAGCAGCCGCGGCGTGATCTGGGGGAGGAGGAAGGGAGGAAGGCCGGGGCGGAGGAGCCGCGGGCGCAGGCGCGGCAGGGGATGGGCGCCGGTGGACGTCAGCTCGGGCGCCAGTAGCTGGCTAGCTAGCCGTAGTACCACGGCGATGTAGAGCTACCTAGAAATAAAGTTACCGAGGCCGCCGGCCGGCCGGACGGCCGCTGTTGTATGTTTTATGTACCATCTGATGTCAACCGTGTGAGAAGCACCAGCTAGCTGCTTTTGTCATAAGTTTCACCCTGCATAAGAGGAGCTGTAGAAGATAAATGAACCACAGTGTTGGTGATCAATTAGCTGGACTTATCATCTTTATTTCCTTATAGAGATAGCAAGTAAGAAAATGATGTCTATGTGGAGCAGAGACATAAGTCAAGTGTAAGTAAATCGCCCTGAGAGCGAGTACAATAATTGACTTATAGCTTACTTACACTTGCACGATATTTTCCTCTATGTGGAGAAGAGGCATAAGAAAATGATGTCTATGTGGAGCAGAGACATAAGAAAATGATGAAGAGCGAATATAATAATGGACTTATAGCCTGCTTACATAACTTCCGTCGGTGGAAGTGGGCAAAAATAGTTGGAGTAAGTACAAAAAAGAAAATCAGTAAGTATGAAAAAAGAGATAAGAGAGAAGAAAATGCAATACATATGAAGAAAAATTAATGAATAAGTATGAAAAATGAGATAGAGAGAAGAAAATGCAATAAAAATGAAGAAAAAATACAATAAATATGAAACAAAAGAGGTGGATAGAAGGTGAAACAAAGTATGACAGCTATAATAGATATGAAGAAAGCACGAAAGAGATGGATAGAAGGTGAAACAAAGTATGACAGCTATAATAAATATGAAGAAAGCTGAAATAAAGTACTCCTCTGTAAACTAATATAAGAGTGTTTAGATCACTATGCTTTTATATTAATTTATAGAGAGAGTAGTACTCAACCTTGTTTCATAAGTGACTATAAAAGATAACCATATACTTATAACATGATAATATCATATAGCAAGCAACTGGTTGTATTATTAATCATGCTTAAATAGTTAAAAGAGATTTTGAATTCTCTAAATGATTTACATGAATGACTATAGATATTTATATGAATGACTATAGATGATTATATATGACATGACATTATCCAACATCATATAACCAGTAACTGGCTATATTATTAACAATGTTTTAAATGATTAAAGTAGTTTTCGAACGAAATGTTCTCTTCCAATGTGTTACATGTTCTTGTGCAGCCTATGAGGCGTTTGATAGGCTTAGGCTGCATCAAGCCTAACTAAGTTAGGCTGTATCAAGTCTAACCAAACTTTGACGGCTAAATGCTGAGCAATTTGATTGTCTGAGTTGCATGTAGAAATTGGCTTGCACGAAATTTACAACACTCTCAGCCAGGTCCGTCAGAAACGCATTTACTCTACAGGAAAGAGGCACAAAGCTATGCCATTTTACACTACGGAAAGAATGTACAGAGTCAAGCCCCCAACAACAAAAAAAGATATACACCAGAATAAGGATGTCATTTTATACTACGGGAAGGATGTACAGAATCGGGCCCCCCAAAACAGAAAAAGATATACACGACGATAAGGATGCGAGCGCTCTCTAGCGTCCAATGTAGGCTTCAGCTTAGTATATTTTTGTGCAGCCTAGGATACACAATTATAATTACTAAGCTCTCTAGCATACACAATTACTAAGCTCGCTCTCTAGTACTCCCTCCTTTCCGGTTTATAGGGTTTATCTCAAAATTTTAGTTTTTTCATTTTATAAGGCTCAATTTGATTGTTTCCTATCACATATTCAGACTTTAAGGTGCATTAAATCATTGCATACAAGTATTAAGAGAAAACTGACCAATGCATGCATTTTATGCATGCATGCATTGCAATTAATGCATTCGTAAACATAATTTTTTGAGGAAAACAAGAGCATTAATTGAGTGCTTTTGCAAACTGCAAAAAATATTTCACCACTCATCATCTACCTTGGTTGGTGAGATTTTTGAATTGAGCCTTATAAACCGAAAAGGAGGGAGTACTAAGATCTTTAGTGTGCACAATTACTAGGCTCGCTCTCCAATGTAGGATGCAGCCTAGCATATTTTTATGCAGCCTAAAAGCCTAGCGTACACAATTACTAAGCTCTCTAGCATTCATTGTGCAGCTTGAATGCCTGGTTGCTCCAGGCTATCCTTATATACTTTATCGGTTTTATCTCAAATGAATGTATTTGAAGTAATTACTAAGCTCAACATGAATGTCTGGTTGCTATCGGCTATTTTATATGATTATTATGCTCTAGAAATAAAGGACTTAATTGCCTCACACTATCCTTGTAATTGATAAGGGTCAATTCTTTTGGGGCTATTGTCAGTTGTTAAAATAAGTTGCCTCCTTTCAGTCTCTTTTTTAGCTTATTGTCAGCTATGGAAATAAGTTGCCTTTTTTCCCAAGTTATTCTAGAAGCCCGTACTAAAATTTTATTTAAATACTTAACAATTAAGGGTTAAATTTTTTAAAGGCTACTAATTAACGGTTGTTAACTGATAGTAGACTTGAAATAAAATTATATTGAGCCTCTAGAATAAACTAGGGACTTTAAGGTTTTTTTTAAGTAGACCCTAAGGCCTTCTTTGGTTCATAGGATAAGAATTTTACAGAAATAGAAAAATTATAGGAAGTGAAATGACATGCATCTTAATTCCTATAAAAAAAGAGATGTCATTTGATTGATAGGATAGGAATTTTTCATTGAGTCTAGGCTAATGTTTTTTTCCTCTAAAATGTGAAGGATTGATTCCTATCCTACATAGAAATAGGACTCCATTCCTATAAATCAAAGGGCTTCAAAGAAATTTTTCCTTTGCAAATCCTATCCTATAGAGTTTCTACAAAATATCTACAAACCAAAGGAGGCCTACGGGTCTAGCCAAATCATGTGTCTCGCAGGACAGTATAGGAACTAGGAACTGACATTTCATTAAAGCACTTTTTAAATAATTAAATAAACACACAAATTTTATTTTTTTGTGAATTTTAAAAAATGTTCACAATGTTTCAAAAAAAATCGAGTATCTAAACAATGTTCGTATATTTAAAACATTCTTTTAAAATATTTGAAAAATATTCATGAATTCTAAAAAATCATAAGTTTTATAGTTGTACAAGATTTTTAAAATTTGATTGCTAATTAAATGTTCATTGATTTAAATGAATATTTTTATTTGAAAAATCTTCAATGTTTTAGTAAATGTTCATAATTATGAAGAAAAGGTTAGGAATTTAAAAATGTAATGATATATTTAAATTATGTTTCTGAATTTCCTAAACCATGGGTAAGCCATGGAATAGAAAATAAGCTTAACGAATTACTTATACCACAACTACAGGGTATTACAATTAGGAATTAGAGTATACAATTATGTGTGTTATACATCTTCTGTGGTCCACAAAGCACATGTAATAAAGAAATATTTATTTACTTATTTAAATATTAATTGGGCGAGCCATGGGCAAGAAGTACTATCCATGCTCCAACCCATGCACAAGAAGTACTATCCATACTCCGACCCATGACTAACCAGGTTACCCATGATTTTGTCTTTCGATAAAACATCGTACACATGCCTGGATATTAAAACCCATGGATAAAATTAACATCCTAGTTAACATGCCACAACCCAAAGAGAAATAAACAAGCTCTTTGTAGACACCTTCAAAAAAGAAAAATGAAGCATGTAGACATTATCATCACCGGCGTAAAACCTCATCGAAGACTGTAAGCATTGGGAAAAAGCCGACCACATCAAAAGCCACAATGACAAACCTAGAAACGGCTAATCAAGGTCTAGTGAAGAGGAGACACCTTCAGGTGCTCCAAAGGAAGAGGGTGCCACCACCATCATCGTCGGTACCAATCGATCCCCATCGAAAAACAAGGTTTTTGCCTAGATACCTAAGCCTTCCACCTACCCAAGCCCCAAGGGCCAAGCCACTGCCAATTGAAAGTGAGACATTTCCTGCATCACACTAAGAGTAGCAGACCATGGCCGCCAAATTTGAGTCTTTGATCGAGCCATGATGACATCTTGGAGGCAAGTCCACACATAGGCATAACACCACCACAACTGAATTCTACAGCCATCACAAATGCCTGAGCACCCATGCCACCACTAGGACCGTCCCCATCCACCCTCGGCCCGCCACACCACTTTTTGCTTCCGCTCCGTTGCCGGATACCGTGGCGACCTAGCTCCATCGATGGAGCGAATGGGCCCCGGGCCAGTGCACAAGTGACCATCTCCACAACTGAGCCACCCTGAGGCAGCACGGACCACGCCCACTGCACACCACAAAACATACATGACAGCTATCAGAAAACTATCCTAAACCGAAAAGATAAACCGAGTCTAGCTGCCCCCCCAACTCCTTTTTTTAGGAAAACTGACACGCTAAGAGCAACTCTAGTAGCCCCCCCCCCCCTTTTTTTTTTCTTTTTTAAGGAAAACCGACATGCTTAGAGCAACTCTAGTAGAGTTGCCATAATAGTAGCCTTGCATATGGCGCGTTCCATATGCATTGTGCAGGCCGTCGAGGCAAAGTGCAAAGTCAGAATCGCCATATTGGCTGCCTCAAGAAATCCATGTGGGAATTGTTCATCAATGGCTAGAAGACATCTTCATTCCCCACACCAATGAAAGTTTTTCTTTCAACAACGATTTGATCTAAGATTTCAAAAAGGATTACAACTAGGATTTGAACAATTCTCTACTAATTGAAGTACGGGCTCTTCTTCTTGGAAGTGATCTCTGTAGGCGGGGGAAGCTTCGGTTGCCCCAATCTCTTTTTCTATTTTATATCTTTTTACAGTCTTAGGTGTACCTCTTCTTCTGCGGTATATACTTCTCTAGTTGTATTTTGTACTGCATTGCGTTCTTTATGTATGCGAAGGCAACCAAAAACCAGACCCAGAACAAATAACTAAAAGCCAGACCAAAAACCAATAACAAAAAACATACAAGCAGTATAAACATGATTACAGGTCCGCCATAGGCACTGGTAAACCCTTCAAACCAGAGTGAGAACGAACAAGATTAATATATTTCTCTGAAGCATTCATGAACAGAATATATACGTCATCTTACTAGCACAAGGCATTTCTGACTGCAACTAACAGTAGATCCCTATTAAACTGCAATAATATACACTCCTGGCATCATCAGTAGCACACACGCCTCAAGACAATCCTTGCTAGTTGGTCAGATTAAAGGTCACCGGCTCTACCCAGGCAGCTTCCTATTGCTCATTCAAATCCGCTTCACAATGGTGGCCGCCGCTGAACGCCTCATGGAGAGCTTATTCTATTGTAACAGGTCTAACTGGACTTCAATGGTGAACCTGTAAGGGCAATCAGCACCCTGGCAGCGACTGAGCCGATGTTGCAGCAGATAAGCTCACATCAGAATCAGGGCAATGCTGCAGGTAGGCCTGACGGAGCGACTGGGTCGATGCTGAAGCTGATAGACTCGTTGCCGAGTCGCCACCATCCTGCAGCAGGATCTGTTGTGGCGACTGGGGCACCATGGTAAATAAGCTTGACCCTGACTCTGTGCGATGCCTCAGGTAAGGGTACTGCTGCCCTGAAGAGCCAGGATAATAACTTGGAGGCCCGTTCTCAGAACGGGGGATGTGGGGTGAACCTACAAACTGTCCAGAGAATCTGTAGCCGAAAGGGGAGACATGTGGTGATGTGTATCCGATGCTGATCGGCGGAGAAAAATGCCCTCCACCCAGGGAGTGCGCGGATGCAAGGTGCGGAGTGTTAGACCATGGCGATGACATGTTTGCAAGGTCTACACTGCTCCTACTTGTACTGATAGCAGGTGAGTTGGAAAAACATCTGCATGGGTTACGGGTGTGGAGGATACTGGAATTGGAGTTAGTGCGGGACATGGACTGCCATGAAGGATGCCGGCTTATTGTCCTTGGAGGAGATGCTGCTACCATTGAACGAAAAGAAGACAAAGCTGTCGATTCAGCTGGTAAGGGAATAGCAGAAGAAAGCAAAGGGGTAGACTCTGATGGAGGGAGATTTGACATTCCAGCATTTGCATCTCGCTTGCATACAGGGCAGAATGTCCTCCATGATGTGAGCCACAGGTCCACGCAAGCAGCATGGAACTCTGTAAGATGAAACAGCCAAGTATCAGTGCACTGGTTGAAAAAAAAAGCTTCACATAACAGAGGGTTCGGTAGCACTGCAATACTTAATTTTCAGATCTATAGTGTAGAATTCGTAGTGTAGATTTATCTACATTAAGCGACCAGGAAACAAATGAAATCTAGCAAGACCATATTCAATTGAGTTTGTATCAAACATACAAAGGGATATTACGTGGAGTTATTGTGATTATGATGTAAGTTTTGATCAATGACACCATTCTCTTGCTACTATTCTGGTAGTAATGCAGCAAGTATATTCTAATTCCCAACTTCAAATCAGCAATGACTAGTAGACAGATTAATCTGGTTGTACATAAATTGCACAGGCATCGAGATCTCAGACCATCAGATCCTATTATGCAATAACTAGAAAATAATTGTGATATTTAAATGTGAGAAGAACATACTGTGACGACAAGGCAGCACCCTTATCTTTTCACCAACACTGTAGTCTTCCAAGCAAATGGCACATGTTGACGAAGTACAATTGTCTTCCTGGACTTTTGTAAAAATAAGACTCGGCATTGCCTTGACTAACTGACTGCTCATTCCATGAAATTCTCGTGCTGCAGGTATTCGAGCCCTGTCCCTTCTCATCTGGTGTCTTCTCACAAAGAAACAAGTGGCCAGAACAGCAGACATAGCAAGCAGTGCTGTGAAAGATATTGCCATGATTGACAAAGCTGAGTTATCACGCGTTGATATTATCCACACCTGAGCATCACTTTGACCTGAATATAGTTTCAACACCTCTCCTGACGTCTTAGAGATGAAGACCGCATATATGTCGATACCGGATGAGCTTCCAGCCACTGTTAACACTTCCTAGTTAAATACTGTTGAAAATATGTGCACAGAATAGATAATATTGGAGAAAACAAAAGGCTATTGAAAAAAACACATGTCAATTGTCATAACATTTTTATGCCAGATCAAGTTTACAATTGATTTCTGCTTCTTTTTTTCTTAGCGAGGTGTAGTCTGAAAAAGGTCACAGGTGCGTCTAACCATTTAAATTTCATGATACAGGATCAGATATTTGTATACCTACTTGTTATTCCTCTGACCTCTCTAATGTTTAGCTACCAAAGCATCATGAATCACCCATCTTATATGCGGTGATCATGAGCGACACGTTATTAAAGATATACAGACTAAAAGAAAAACAAATAATGTCAGGACCAAAAGGAGAAGTCAAGGAACATTACTTGAAACAAGGACACCGTGGTCTTTGTTATCATATACTATCACAGCCTTGAATCCGGCATCCTGAGCATTTCTGACTTTATCATCAAATTGGCAGCCGCCTCTTAAAATCAATGCAAATGGTGATGCAGGCCCTTCGACTGCTTTCTTTGTCAGAGGACTGCAAGCATCAAGAGGTTCGACGGTGTAAATTACACCGTTTAAACCTGAACCTTTCACTTCTGGAGCTGCAAAATGTTGAAATACCAATAAGTTCTTCTTTAACTTAGCTTTGCACATTATAAAGCATGTGGAAATTGCCATACAAGAGGTAATAACATTATAAAGCATGTGCAAATTGCCATACAAGAGGTAATAAAAGCAGCACTGCCAAATACTAGTCTAACTACCAGGACGCACGACAAGCAATCAGTCCATTCATCAGTGATGACTCGAATTATGGATTCAGGATAATAAAAACAAATGTACAGTAACAACGAAACGAAATAGTAGTGAGTTGATAATTGATTGGTACTGAAACAGAGGGGAATTGGTTAATTTATTATAGCACTCACTAAATGTTGCCTCGACATCACTGAAAGACAAGGTTGTGTTATTCGCCATCAGCACCACACTGCAAGCTCCCGGCTGAGCCATGAGACAAACCACTGCACATAACCAGAGGGAAAATGATCTCCCTCCTCTTCTTGCACGGTTCATCTTGTCAGACCTCCTTTCCTTTGGTGCCAACCAAGAGAAGAGCAAACACCGACCCGCCAAATGAGAACTCAAAACCTGTGAGACAACACTCTCTCGCTCCAAAGCACCGATCCTCTACTAGCCCTGCAATTGCATTCCAAAAAATGAGCCATCAAACTAATAACCAGTAACTGTACATATCTTTTATAGCATTCATTCAAATGTAGCACACAAAGGAGAAACCTCTAAAATTTATTTATTAGACAAAAGAAGATGTTTTCATGGGAGGACGCAACCTGCCCCAAAACCTCGGTAGACTCCAAAATTATGCGGAGAAGAACAGAATCCTATCAATCCGTGGGTGTGAAATCAGCACCCAATAACTTAGAGAGAAAAGCAATTCGGCCAAAGGATGGCACTTTTAGCTGGAATTGAGCTGAAAAGAAACTAATAGCGGTGGCATCTCGCGACTCGGCTACAAAAACTTGACCAAATTTAGCCTGGCTTTCGAATCTAATCTTTAAAAAGGAGGGATTTTTCACCTGGAAACAGAGAAGACGAAGGGGGCGAGAATCGGCGGTGTTACTGGGCGCGCGGCTGTGAGGAGACCAGAAGGATGGAGACGTCGGCTGCCATGGGAGGGGCGGGACGGGGGGAACCGGCCGTGGGATTACGCATAGGTGGCGAGATTGACGGCGAATTCAGTGGGGGGGGGACAGGCGGAGGGAGGGGCAGAGGAGAAGTCGAGATTGGGAATTGAAATCGCAGGTTTGGTGCCCCGCTCGATCCGATTTTTCAGTGTGTAATGTTTTCCGCCCATCCATCTCTATCCGTGGGGATTTTTAACTATTTTACCATGGCTGTCGGCATCCTCGTCCTGGATCCAGAACCAGCGGCGGCGGCGGTGCCTCTAGGGATTAATCTGTGTGCCGCTCCAGCTAGCTAGATGTCTGTCACTGGTGGCCCTGCAAGAATCTTGTTGCACTTCTCCTCTTCTGGTTTCGTCCAATGGGTTTTTCTTCTTTTGCCTCACGTCGGCTTCGTGGTATGTTTATGACGCTGATGATTTTTGCGGCTCTGAATTGATCACAAGCGTTGTCGAACGAAGCCACCGACGCGGTATTATCTATCGTCTCATCCGGAACATTCAGGCCAGCGGCGAGCTGATGGGAGGTGTGGGAGGAAATTCACACACGTGTGGGCATCTATCAGAGCATCCACAACCGGACCCATTTCTACCTAAATGTTTGGGCGGACAGTCCGGAGACTCCCGGCATCGTCTGGACTAGAAAACATCATTCAACGAAACCATAAAGTCAGCTCATACGTCAACTGAAACCCTAAAGTCAGACCATATGTCTGGCCTGTCCAGCATCCTCAAACGCGGTTCATATGTGAGGTGGATTTGTGACTGTCATAGAAGTTATCATCATGCCGTACCCGATAGGCTAGACATACTTCAAGTTCCTCCAAAATGATAAGGCCCATCAAATCCACTGCCCTCCCGTGTTCGTCCTTCCTTTCCAACCTTCGAGTTGTTACCCTCCTTCACCCTTGCTCCACGTTTTCACCCCCGTGCCAAATGTCGACGACTAACACCACCACCATGGACGATGGCTCGACGGAGTTCGTGGGGGCCCCAACCCTCGTGAGAAAGGCGGAGACCATCGCCCGAAGGGAGCGAAGCGTCCGCATAGTAGCAGTGAAGGGAGTTGCGTTGAAGGAGGCCATAGACCTCGACTTTGCTGCACATGTCATCTGCCTCGCCGGCGAGAAGGTACCTACACTCGTCCATGATTGTACCCGACATCGTTTCGGCCACATAATGGTTGGGCATGTCTGATGTCCGGACACGGACGAAAGAGGCCAGGAGGACGACGTCGAGGACACGGCTTACGAGTCACCACAACTCCAACGGTCACGGAGAATGTCAGGAATCACCGATACTGGGCATGCCCTCGTCATGTTTGATGAAATTTCGGACCTAGATACACATGTTTTTTCATGTGCATTTTTAGATCAATTTTAGGATGGTTGTTTTCAAGGTAGTCAGAGTTAGAATTCGGAGTCGGACCGTTTTTCCTTAGACAAAATCGATTCATAGTATCAAGTTGTGAAACTGAGGAGTCTACTAGAAATACTCAAATAGTAAAAAAATTTATACCTACGCCAAAAATTTATATATATTCTATAGATTCTTAACACCGAATGTAGAGCAAAAACCGTACACATCAATGGTACTTGTATTCCACTTCTTTTCATGGCTAACCTACTATCTAACTTGCATGTATGTAACACACATGAGAGGAAATATATAGAAAATTTAAATCTTCAATGCATGAAATTTACTTAAAAGATTTTTTTAGAGTTTATGAATAGCCAATCACTTGTATAGCTAACCCGCAGTACTTAAACTTCAAGAGTCTTGCTTTTCTTCTACAATCAACCTTGGCGTCACGTCAATTCTTAGTTTCGGTCTATTTAGGCTTGGGAAGGGAATAAAGGGCCATGAGGCATGTGAAAAATGGTTTGGATCATGGCATACTATTCTGCTAGAATTTAAAAATGACTTAAATAAATTAGTAGCATCGGATATAGTCCATAGCATAGTTGGGATTCTGCAATTTTGTACGGGATTCTATGATTTGGATCACGACTCAACATAGATTCTACCTGATCCAGATTCATAGTGGGTCTCGAATCGACATGCTTCTGTAGAGTCGTGACATCATAGGATTTTATGAGTCGAGTCCGTAATCTGACTACCTTGGTTGTTTCATTGTGATGCATCTTTTAAAACACATTCATGATGGTCAAGTAGCTCCGCATTATGACTTAGACAATACCAATTATCCTTTGCTTCATGTTGGGCAAACATCTGGCCCTAAAAGGAAGAATGCACCAAAGGCAAGAGGAGTGACATTACATTCCTTGGAAATGATATTTGTTTCCGGTTCAATTTACAGTTTCACATGCCATGGAAACAAGCACACTAATTCGAATTGAAGCCCACTTCAATATCATGATTGATTTGGTAATGGACCCCACTCCAGTTCCTTGAGCACAGTGTCTACATCAAACGAAGTCTAAACAGATTTCTATTGTAAAAATTTGGAAAAAAATTAGTTCATGAGTCTCACTCTCACACACTTATCAGGCCTACGCATATGTTGGACGTGTCCCATGCCATACCTCGAATTTTTTGTGAAACCAAAAGTTTACGAAAAGAAAAATAATTGGCTTCAATCGACTAATAATCAGGTTGCGTCCATCGCGTTGAGCGATTGCCACGCATTTGCATGGGGCGCCACTTCACCGCTATCCTTATCGCGACCTAAACGCCTCCTTCACACTTTTCTCCCACATTGCGAAAACACTTGCAGTTTTAACAGCTTGGACAACGCCCTCGCCAGCGGTGTTGCCCGCCCGCACGTGGTTCGCCATCAAGCCGCACCCCTCGTCGCTGCTCGGCGGCCTTCCACATCCGCCCAACCCCTGCGTCGCTGTTGCCGCTAGAGGACGCTCCCAGCCCGGTGGCATTGGCGAAATCAAAGGGCGCATTGGTGCCCACACGTGCTCGTCATCCTCTCCTCCTCAGTGGAGCACAAACTGGATCCAATGAGTACATAGCTTGCCGAGACACTCTGGCATGGTTCGGTCTCCAAATAAGATCAATGTACCTCCTTTCCACGTGGATAATGCTGGTCAAGTTCCAACTAGTTTGGAGCAACTTTTTAAATTGTGTACAAGGGATTAAAATTCTAGATACCAAAATTTTACAAATTAACTAGTTTGCATTTTTGCAACATCAATAAAAATATGGTATTACATATAATATTTATTTTTAATTTTAAAGTTGAAATTCTAGTGGAATTAGATTTTGAATGAAATTGATTGAATCGTATTCGATTATTGGAAATCAAACGAGGTTTCTTTTTTGAGGGAAGGAAATCAAACGAGGTGCAAGCAGAATGGGCACGAGATGCTTAAACAAGCCCAGCCCAGTTAAGGAAGAACTCGGCCCAAGTGTTTCCAGCGTTTAAAGTCACTGACGTGTGGTCCCGAATTAGCAGAGGGAACGGCCTTTTGCCTTTGCGTCTCTTGCAGAGAAAGGAGGAGAGCAGTGCAGGAGGAGATCAGATCACGAGACGAGATGGCGGCGTCCTCCTCCTCCCCAGCGGCGGCGGCGGTTGGGCGAGCGGTCGAGGAGGTGCGTTCGGCGCTGAACGAGCACGCCGACGTGGTGGCGGAGCTCTTCGGCCGCGTCTCCACCGAGCTCCGCGGCGGGTTCGGCCCCGCCGTCGACACTTTCGTCGGCTTCTTCCACGCCGTCGACTGGAAGGTGCGTCTTTTCTCCCTCACCCCCTGCTTCGCTCGCTTGACCCTAGGATTTAGTCCACCGGGAAGCAGAAGCCGCTGCCGCAACCGCCGACGTCAGTGTGCTCGTTGCCGACTAAATCCAACGGACGCTGTGATTTTTCACCGCCGGCCTCGCCTGGATCTCTCTTGAGAGGCAGCGATTGTCTGGGTAGTTATGCTATGTAGGACGAACAATTTCATGTGGTTCATCTCCGCGCGATTCCACTGCCTCCTCATTCCTGTGAACTAGTAAATCAATGGAACAACACCGCTGTGCATCTAAGAATGAAGTCCGCAACAGGGTGCAAGTTACATAATGCCGCTTGTGATTACTCCAATTTCGGAGCTTCCATGTTGATGGTTTACCACATGATACTCAGTAACTAGTACTTCTGTAGTTCTGTGTAGTCATATACCATTGTTTTCTTGAATCGACCGCTGCATGTCGGTTCATGTTTTATTGTGTAAAAATAATCAACTTCGCCTCATCTGATGAGTAATCGTCGTCCCTGTTCTTACCTTGACTAATCTGCTCCATCTGTGTCTTCAGGAACCTTGGTTGATCGGCATGATAAGTTTCCATGCCATTCTGCTACTGGTAACCATCATCTCCAGGAGGAACATCAATTTCCAACTTATCTTGTCAGCCTTAACATGTGAGTATTACTTTCCTATCATTGTTCATTTATTTGGCCTTCAGACTCCTAGTACCGTTAGCTAGTTTTGTAGAATGTGTACATCATTCATGTCATACTAGTTCCGAATGTCATGCTATACCGACCATAAAGTATCGATATTTTTTTATGATTGCTGAGCTTAGCAGTTTTATGTATTGTGTCGCCTTGAAACCGTCAAAATAATCACACTGCACATGTCAACTCTGTAAAGCTTATCTAATTTGCAGCGGCACTGGCAACTTCCAACTTCTTCATAAATGTTGGTTTAATCATGTCAGCGAGGTTTCAGTGTAGCGTTTTTCTCTCCGGTTTCTAAATGTGTACTGTACGTGAGATGAGAAGACCTTCACCTTCTTTGCTATTGTGCCTGTTATTTTACATCGGTGTAAAATTTAACCACACAAGTAGTTTGAATATTTCAACAAGTAATTAGTAAATGTAACCTTGACATTGAGAGATAATGTTTCCTCTTTCCATTCCAATGCAAGTCGGGATTTAGAGGCAAAGCGCCAGCAAAGCAATAGCTTTTGTAATACGCTAGATTACCCCCTTTGCTTACCTGATGTACTCGACTCATTGCAGTTTCTGGTGTATTCCTTGCCGAGAAACTAAACACGTTCCTAGGACAAAACTGGAAGAGCTTCTCAAGCCAGAATTACTTTGATCCCCAAGGCCTCTTCATCTCGGTCATGTGGTCTGGCCCCCTGCTTCTGATTACGATACTTATTCTGGTAAGCGCATCGCCTGCCGTCTCATTCACTGGTGTCAGTCTGCATCCCCTTCCGCTTTGCTTATGCGCAACTGCCTCCTGTGCGTTTGCTGTGCGCTTGTTCTGCAGGTGAACACCCTTGTGACACTCTGCATGCTGATGGTAAGGTGGAAAAGGGCCGAGCTCAAGCACCGCGCTCGTGAGGCCCGCAGCAAGCAGGAGTGATGCTGCTGACATGCCCTTGAACTGCGGATCTGTTGTGCGGTAGGCGATTAAGCTGCTGATCTAACGGAGAAGTTTGATTGGAACAGTAAAGTGGAAGATTAATTAGTCCTTGATTTTGATTGATGGTCTAGCTTTTCGTCTCTGGTACCGAAGCACACGGTTTTACACATGTATTAGCTGCTGTTCGTCAAATTTAAGGGATATGTTTGTGTAGGGAGCTCTGAATGTTATTTGGATGGCTGCAGGAGCCAAGTTCATCGTATATGCATTGCTTTGGATGAATGTTATTTGGATGACTGCAGGTTAATTGGTCCTTGATTTTGATTGATGGTCTAGCTCTCCAATACCTCGGTTTCATTTGTTCTCTGATTGTTTTAGTTTTTTTCAGTTACTTGAGACGGCAGTTTGGTTGGGACATATATAGTGATTTGGTTTGAGTTGATGTTGCGTGGAGTCCATTCATGAACCCCTCCTTTCCTCGTCCCTTGTGCTCCCCTCCCCCCTTCTGTCTTTCTCCTTTGATCTACCGTTGTCTCCTGATCAAGCTCTGCGACGTTGGCATCGCTACTGACCCTCCACCTTATTTGTCAGCCCCTTCCTTTTCCTTGCCTACTTATCCACTGCTCATCTCCTCCCTATAAAACATCGCGCCCTGAGCACAAAATCGAAACGTTCGCTCCCTAGCTTTCCAATATAGATAGAGAAGGAAAAAGAAAACAAATAGTAACTGCATGACTTTGATATTTCGTAATAAACAATTTCAATAAAAACGGTTGTAGAGGCCAAGAGCACTCCCTTATCTCTCTTTTTTCAAACCATGAACGAGAGCGCGGGAGATGCATGTAATTCATTTGGGTGTGTCTAGGGCACATCTAGATGTGCTCTAGTTATTGCACATCTAAGTGAGTGAATCAAGTATAAAAAAAAGAAAGAAAATATTCACACGAATCTTAATGTAAAATCAATAACATATGACTTAGATATGCAATACTTATGGCACATCTAGATGTGCTTTAGCAAAACTGTAATTCATTAAGCACAAATATATTACACTGCCGAGGACGGCACAACCCATAGATCCCCAAAGTTGGCACGACCCTTGCAACACCACGGCCCAAGAAAAATCGGGGCAATAGGTAGGATGGTGATGAGGGGAGAGCGGGGGTGGCTTGGGTTAGAACACAACCCCCTTCCTTTTCGGGAAAAGGTAATTGCTTGCACATATATATGTACACTCAAATTTGCTCAACTCTCAACTGGGAAAAATGTGCGTCCCTTTCACAATGATGGTGGGGGTGGTCGCTTGTTGACGACTTATTAACCGACTAAGCAAGCTTCTCTCTCTCCATCGATCTCTGTCTCTCTTTAGATAGATAGATAGATTCTACACGCGCTGTAGCTGCTAGTTGCAGATCTCCGCTCCACGCGTGCCTGTAACATGCGGACCTCATGTTTACATCAGGTTCAAGTTCTTGACCACATCTGTCTCTCACAAGCTCCTCTAGTTCATTTTTTTTTAAAAGCTCCTCCAGCAACCAGGCCAAGCATCAACGAGTATCTTAATTCGACGAGCTTAAATATATATACCCAATAAGTACAAAACATGCCTTTGTTTTGTTATAGTCATGGTCTGATCGTTTGTTGCAACATCTGTCATAATCATATCTCATATCTCATGTCCGATCCATCAACCTGCGGTGTATGCATGGCAGCCATACATAGTCCCTTTTTATTGGTACAGGTATTATGTTATGTGGGAGGTCCTGAAGGCTGTAGGTGACAGAGAAGGGTCAGTACTATCTGCTAGTATATCTGGATGGTGGATGTGAGTGAGATCAGCCCTGAAGTGCACTCCAAGCTAGCTAGCTATAGGAGACCCTCTCTCTACCTTCCAAAAAGCTTCACTTCACTACACACACCGTCCAAAAACTAGTACCACTTTGGATTTGCACTAAATTCCGTTCCTGCTTTGGTATGGCACAAGCTGATCGAGCCTGCCGTCCTAATTAACTGACCAGTCCATGTCTCATGTCCGAAACCGAAATAGTAGCTATTAGGTGGTACAGTACTGTACAATACACGGATTGTCTAGATAGCCAGTACCTAGATTTTTCTCCTAAAAGAATGATGTCTGTCTGTCTGTATTGTATTGTATTGTATGTACGGGTACGACTCCTTTAGGTGTGGTGCAACAACTAATTAGGTCGGCGTGCTATGCCATCCTGAATCCCATTGCATGAGGAGTGCAGTGCATGCCTCCCTATTTCTAGGACCTTTTCTCTCCCTGCCTGGCCCATTCAGATACACATGCACATGCTCGCTCAGACCTGAACCCGCTAGCTTTTGCATGTTCTAGAGCAGAGCGCTAGCATCGTCGTCTGATCGAGGGATCGGGGTGGTCTGGCAATGGAGGAGTCCTCTTGCAACACGGTGCCCCCGGGGTTCAGGTTCCACCCCACGGAGGAGGAGCTCGTCGGCTACTACCTCGCCCGGAAGGTCTCCTCCCACAAGATCGACCTCGACATCATCCAGGAGGTCGACCTCTACCGGATCGAGCCGTGGGATCTTCAAGGTACGTAATTCGTTCGCCACTTCGATCGCCGACCCTGTAGAGCTCGATGGTTTGCTTTTGCAGCGGTTAATGGAGGCTGACCGAGCTGTGTGTGTTGGTTGATGGCAGAGAGGTGCGGCAAGTACGGCGGCGGCGGAGGAGGGCAGGAAGATCCGACGACGGAGTACTACTTCTTTAGCTACAAGGACCGCAAGTACCCCAGCGGCACGCGCACCAACCGCGCCACGGCCGCCGGCTTCTGGAAGGCCACCGGGAGGGACAAGCCGGTGCTCTCCTCGTCCTCGTCGTCTCCCGCGGCCGTGATCGGCATGAGAAAGACGCTTGTCTTCTACCGCGGCCGCGCCCCCAACGGCCGCAAGACCGACTGGATCATCCATGAGTACCGCCTCCAGTCCAACGAGCACGCGCCCACACAGGCATGCAAATCTCCATCCATGCAGATTCAAGATTCATCTCCATGCATGCATGCAACGAATTTTGTTGTTCAATTGCAGTGCTAATTAATTTTGTGGGCTGATTTGATCGTTCAGGAGGAAGGGTGGGTGGTGTGCCGCGCGTTCGTGAAGCCGGTGACCAGCCAGCAGCACAGGCTGTCCTACGGCGGCGGCGGGTACCCGACGATGAACGGCAGCTACAGCTCCGCCTCCAATTACTACTACTACGACAACCCTAACGCGCGCCTGATGGTCGCCGGCGGGGGTCCGCCACATGATCAGCATGTTCTGGCGGCGGAGTCCAAGCAGCAGGTGCAGCTGTTCCCCTCCGACCTGCCGCCGCCACTCCAGAGCCCGACCTTCGACGGCGAGGGCGAGGGCGACATCTCGCAGATCAGCGGTGGGTGTAGCAGTGCGGATCAGCAGCTGGCGGCTGCTGCTGGGACGATCGACTGGAACCTGTGGAGCAGCTTGCTGCCGTCCACGGCGCCACAGCTCTTCCACGGCCAGACAATGACGCCGCCGCCGGCAGCCAATTCGAGCTCCTCCAAGAACACTTAACGACATAATATTTGAGCCGGAGGATCCAGATTATCTTGACTGATGATTAATTGTTGACAATTTGATCATACGACGGAGTATGTATGTTTGACGACTACTTGCCATTTTTACATGTGGCTAATTAGTTTCCACTTTGATTCTAGGGCATAGGATGATATATACAAATATACTTACAATACATCAACATATATATGTAATTTCAGTAATGGGATTTGGAACTCAGGATTGATCAACCCTAGTTAGCTAACTAGTATTTCCTTTGTCATGTCAATTTCTCCATATGAAGCTCACATCACTACATCATTGTATACTTGCGTTGGCACGTAAAGAGCGATTTTATTCAGTTGTTTGGAATTTTGTCAACACAGTAAGACTTATATATTGTCTTTCTTTCTTTCTTCTTACTCCTGTTTCCCCCCTTCTTTAACCGTTCCTTCTCCCTTAAAATTGACTTATGAAAATTACAAATTCGGTCAACTTATATATACTATTGCGCAGAAATTCGCTTTGGCACACGGGAGCGGAGCGCGCGCTCCTGCCACCAGAAAAAATACTTCAAAGTGTGAAAAAATCCGAGACAAAAATTTGGTGCATACATCTTGACATTATATCTGTGCATGTCAAGTTTTGAAGAAAATCGTCATTTTCTGTGGCTTGTGTAAAAAAGACAAAAATATGTCTTGTGAAAAGCACTTTTTAACACCAGATTTTGTCTTTTTTACACGTTACACATAACTTGCCGGTTTTTCGCGAAACGATTTTGTGAGCATGTACAATATCGAGATGTACGCGCCAAATTTTTGTTTGAAATTTTTTAACATTTCAAAATACGTTTATAACATATTTTAAAAACCAGGAGCGCGCGCTCCCGTGTGCCGCAGACTTATATTGATCTTCCGCATATGTACTATTAAGTTGTTTGCGTAGCTTAAATAGCATTTGTATGGAGGACAGAGGATCCATGAACTTTGGGCGCAACAGTTTGGAGATCCACCTATGGAATATGTGATTAAGTTATTTTATATCTTGTTGGAGCCTGGTTGCTTCGAGCTTTCAGCTTTATTTATCTAGTTACATGAGTGATACTACTCCCCATGTTTGGAATTAACCGTCGAAATGAGTGAATTGAAACTCCATTTGAAATTAATTGTCATTGTAATGAGTGAATCCGGTTGTATTTTGTAGATGAATATGTATGCATGCTTGATACTCTGAACTTGATAATATGTGTTTATGTGTATCTTCTGAGGATGGGGTAAACTAGCCGTTCTTTTTTAGAAGAAAAAAAAGGCTTACAACACATAAGTACATCATCTTGCATTGCATATCCGAGTGCTTGTGTCGTGTGCACCTTAAGCCTATAAGGGAGGTAGATGATTTCTATTCCATCATCTAATCTAAATATATATATATATATATATATATATATATATATATATATATATATATATATATATATATATATATATATATATATATATTCTTGGATGTCTATGCATGTCCTTGTCCGTATGGTACGCAGAACCTAGCCGTGCAAGTGCACGAGTAATCAGTCTAGTTTGCATATTGCGTGACTTGAGAGATTGGAGCGGCCGCGATAGCAACATCCACTAATCATAACACCAGATGGTCTGCAATGATCGATTTTGATCTTCCGTGATTCATGTGTTGATTTATACAGGACCCATCACTCAAAAGTACTAATTTCCAGTTGCATGGCTCTACCATTTTAGAAGAATCATACAAGTGACGGTCAAACTTCCTAAGGCAGAGTATTGAGAGTGAAGTAAGAGAACTGATAAAGAAGAATTCCAATCATGAATCACAGCTGGCTTTATCTATTTTCATAATTTTATATTTTCAGTTTCCTTTCTCTTTAAAAAATTTCAGAGAGATCTTGATGTAATTTTTGTTACTTGTGATATTTGTTGTACTGTCGTGATTGATGAAAAATAGATCGGAAGTTTTTTCACAAGAAAATAGTGTGAGACAAAAAAAATTCATCTACTCTAGAATATAGAAGACAAATTATTAAGAACAAGAAGCAAACACAAGATCAGTATTTGTTTTTGTCGGTAAGTTAGAGCCATAATCAGCTTAGTGCAAGGATGCTTGGGCGTGTGCAACCAATACTTCTGATGAACATTCCGTACTAATAGGCTAAAAATTCCAATTAATTAAACAGGTTCTATGGTGTAGTGGTTAGCACTCCAGACTTTGAATCTGGCGACCTGGGTTCGAATCCCGGTAGGACCTTTTTTCTCTATACTTTATCTCTTGTTTTTCTCATGACTTCCATCTTTTTCACTTTTTTTTTGGCACTGTTTCGCCTCATGGACTCGTACTTTTAGTGCTGCTAATGGATGCTCTTTTTAGATAGGAAGCTGTCGTTCGATTTTAGAATGAGGCCCTTAGGGCACCCACAATGTATTTCAGATTCATTTTTTGGGCTTTGACACTAGTTTCTAACATTGTGAAGCCATTGCCAAATATATGCCATTGTGGGTGCCCTAAGGGCCTCATTCTATACTTTATCTCTTGTTTTTCACATGACTTCCATCTTTTTCACTTTCTTTTTGGCACTGTTTCGCCCCATGGACTTGTACTTTTAGTGCTGCTAATGAATGCTCTTTTTAGATAGGAAGCTGTCGTTCGATTTTAGAATGAGGCCCTTAGGGCACCCACAATGTATTTCAGATTCATTTTTTGGGCTTTGGCACTAGTTTCTAACATTGTGAAGCCATTGCCAAATATATGCCATTGTGGGTGCCCTAAGGGCCTCATTCTATACTTTATCTCTTGTTTTTCACATGACTTCCATCTTTTTCACTTTCTTTTTGGCACTGTTTCGCCCCATGGACTTGTACTTTTAGTGCTGCTAATGAATGCTCTTTTTAGATAGGAAGCTGTCGTTCGATTTTAGAATGAGGCCCTTAGGGCACCCACAATGTATTTCAGATTCATTTTTTTGGGCTTTGGCACTAGTTTCTAACATTGTGAAGCCATTGCCAAATATATGCCATTGTGGGTGCCCTAAGGGCCTCATTCTATACTTTATCTCTTGTTTTTCACATGACTTCCATCTTTTTCACTTTCTTTTTGGCACTGTTTCGCCCCATGGACTCGTACTTTTAGTGCTGCTAATGGATGCTCTTTTTAGATAGGAAGCTGTCGTTCGATTTTAGAATGAGGCCCTTAGGGCACCCCACAATGTATTTTAGATTCATTTTTTGGGCTTTGGCACTAGTTTCTAACATTGTGAAGCCATTGCCAAATAAAAGATACAATTTTTAGATAGGAAGTTATCGCTCGACTTTAGAATGAGGCCCTTAGGGCACCCACAATGTATTTCAGATTCATTTTTTGGGCTTTGGCACTAGTTTCTAACATTGTGAAGCCATTACCAAATATATGCCATTGTGGGTGCCCTAAGGGCCTCATTCTATATTTTATCTCTTGTTTTTCACATGACTTTCATCTTTTTCACTTTCTTTTTGGCACTGTTTCGCCCCATGGACTCGTGCTTTTAGTGCTGCTAATGAATGCTCTTTTTAGATAGGAAGCTGTCGTTCGATTTTAGAATGAGGCCCTTAGGGCACCCCACAATGTATTTCAGATTCATTTTTTGGGCTTTGGCACTAGTTTCTAACATTGTGAAGCCATTGCCAAATAAAAGATACAATTTTTAGATAGGAAGTTATCGCTCGACTTTAGAATGAGGCCCTTAGGGCACCCATAATATATTTCAGATTCATTTTTTAGGCTTTGGCACTAGTTTCTAACATTGTGAAGCCATTGCCAAATATATGCCATTGTGGGTGCCCTAAGGGCCTCATTCTATATTTTATCTCTTGTTTTTCACATGACTTCCATCTTTTTCACTTTCTTTTTGGCACTGTTTCGCCCCATGGACTCGTACTTTTAGTGCTGCTAATGAATGCTCTTTTTAGATAGGAAGCTGTCGTTCGATTTTAGAATGAGGCCCTTAGGGCACCCCACAATGTATTTCAGATTCATTTTTTGGGCTTTGGCACTAGTTTCTAACATTGTGAAGCCATTGCCAAATAAAAGATACAATTTTTAGATAGGAAGTTATCGCTCGACTTTAGAATGAGGCCCTTAGCGCGCCCACAATATATGCCAAATTCATTTTTGCACTAGTTCCTAACATTGTGAAGCCATTGCCAAAAAAAAAAGGAATCGAATACTCCATGAACTTGTACTGTTAGTGCTGCTAATGAAAAGTATTTACAGTTTGTTTATGCTTTTTTAGATACAAAGTTGTTGCTTGACTTTAGAATGAGGCCTTTAGGACACCACATTGTATGCCAAATTCGTTATTTGGGCCTTGGCACTAGTTCCCTACATTGTGAAGTCATTGCCAAATAAAAAAACAGGGAATCAGGATAGCTCCATGCGCCAATGCCAAATCCTGATGAATAATAAAGAAATCGTTGATTTGCATGTCCTCTTGTTTCACCCTGTGAACTTGTACGGTTAGTGCTGCTACTGAAAATCATTTACAGTTAATTTATGCTTTTTTAGATAGGAAGTTGTTGCCCAACGAGGCCCTTAGGGCAGGCGCAATGTATGCCAAATTCATTTTTGGGGCTTTGGCACTAGGTCCCTAGATTGTGAAGCCATTGCCAAATAATAGAAAACAGGAAATTGCAATAGCTCCGTGCGTGAGTTAAATCCACAGAACCACCACATTTGTGTCTCAATTAGTACAAAACCACCACTTTTCAAATTGGTGCACTTTGCACCGTATCAAAATTTGACAGTAGGAAAAAACACTGAGGGTGCGTTTGGATGTAAAGTATTTTTTACAGTTTTTTGAAAATACTGTGGTTTTTGAAAAAACTTTGGTATTAAATACTTTGAAGTGTTTGGATAAAATAAATAATGTAGTTTCAGATACCAAGATATCTGCCATACTGTGGTTTTTTGACGGTATCTAAAAAAGAGGTCGGGACCTCTTTTTTCTAAACTGAACTGAGAGAATTCGTTGCCTGCTCGTCTACGTCCAAAGATGATTAAATGCGATTGCCGTCTCCGATTCCTCTATCTATTGTCTTTTCAATAGAGTGCTCCTGATTATTAGGCGTTTCAGGTTTGGTTGTTAGTTTGTCTACGGAGAGGACGCGCATGTTAATTACGTTCTTCTGGCGATCTTGCAAGCTTCTATCCGATCACTGGCTGCTAAATACACGAGTAATCGCGGGATTCAAACAAACTTGCTCGTGGAGTATAACGATTGGTCGTTGGAGCACTCGTACGCAGCAGGTTAAAGCTGGCTACACAATCAATTCTAAGCGCATATAGGCGCACGTACATGCACAGCGAGTCAAAACATGACTTGCCAAACTCATTGGTGCTTTTGTGAAAACTGAGGAATACTATGATTTTTAGAAACCGAAGTATTCATTGCCCATGCATTTAAAAACTGAGGTTTTGGATTATTATGGTTTTTAAAAAACAGTGCTGCCAAACTAAGCCTGAGCCAAAAAATAAACTTGTTTTGACATGGCAAACCGCGAACTGACGACAGGCTAGATGGCCCTCCATTAACGACCAGGTCGGACCGGGTTGTTTGGGCCCGAGTGAAGCAGGGCGAAGCGGCTCGTTCGCTCGATATATTTTTGTCCCTATAGCGATGCTGACGACGGTCGTTCATGAAATAACGTGGTAGTCGATTCACATTTGTGCGCATGGTAAAATCGAGCGGTTCATGCCCGCGTCGTCCAGTTAGTCCATTGCATTGACTGCCATTACCACGCACACAGAAAACCGTAGCCCACCGTGAATAGGAGACTGCCAATTTTAATCTTTCTTGTCAATTTTAAGATTTAATGGATAAATAGGGTTCACTAGATATGCAACTAGGTGAACACAACATATATGACAAGCAAGCTTAAAGCAAAATATGCTAGGCAACAATCTAATTAGCAAGCCAACGAGCATAAAGGCAAAGTAAAATGAGGGAAAGGATTAACCACAAGTGAGGCGAGGACGCGGATTTTATCCCCAAGTTCACTCTTCCTTGGGAAAGTTCCGGTGGCAGAGGAGTTGAACAAATCAAGGCAGAAAGTTCCGGTGTACCCCGTGCACACGGGGGGTTAGACCCCGTAGGCACGGGGGTCCACTACAAAAAAAAGACACATCCGTGACATTTTGGACCAAACGAAAAAAAATTCTATCATGCTTATGACACTTTTATGACGATAATTTTGACAAAACCCGGTATCATCATAGATGTGGTGTGGTCCTACTTCTATGACAAAAATCCATGACAGAAAATGGGCTTTTCGTCTTGGGCAGGCCAGAGACGCAGCTGCATGACATTATTTGGGCCGTCCATGACAGAAAAAACTATGGTAGAAGCGAGGGCGAGGAAAATATCGAGGGAGTTCCCAGTTACGGTGGGTGGTCGTGGGCCGAGCGATGCGCGTTTCTCTCATACGTATACGCGTGTGTGCGAGGCGTTGCGCTCTAACTGAACCCGAGCGAGGCATTGAGCTCTAACTGAACCCGAGCGATTGCACTGCAGGCTACGCGTTACTAAATTCGAGCGATCGATCGATCCCTTACTGTTAACTGAACCCGAGTGATTCCTTCGCTACCGCTGCTAACTGAAGCCGATCGAACTGTGCTACCTCCTTCCCTGGATGAACAGTGGGCGTTGTTGGGGGGGGGGGTTGGATGAACAGTTCCCGGTGGGGGGTTGGATCAACATGACCCCTGGTGTTGCCGCTGGATGAACAGGACCCCGGTCGATCGAGCCGGTTGGGGGGTGGATGAACAGGACCTCGTGGAGGGCTAGATGAACAGGACCCCGTGGAGGGCTAGTTGAACAGTAGCCGGTGGAGGGCTGGATGAACAGTACCCGCGGAGGGGTGGTTGAACAGGACCCCGTGGAGAGGGCTGGTTGAACAGTAGCCGGTGAAGGAGCGCGTAATGGAGACTGGATGAACAGGAGCCCGTGGATGAACAGTCGCAGGTGGAGGCTGGAGGAGGTTGACGGTGGATGAACAGTAGCCCGTGGAGGCAGTCGACGATGGAGATGAACAGTATCACGTGGAGTCCCGTTTTGCGGTACGCCACACCCCTCCCGATGTCCAGGACCCCCGTTTCAACCGTAGCACTCCAGCACAAGTTGGTTTCCTCCTTTTTGCGGTACGCCACACCCCTCCTGATCAACAGGACCCCGTTTCCACCATAGGAGGTCCAAGAGAAGTCCGTTTCCTCCGTTTTGCGGTACGCCAGACCCCTCCCGATGAACATGATCCTGTCTCGACCGTGGCCGGTTAAACACAAGGCTGTTTCCTCCGTTCTGCAGTACGACATGCCTCGTTTGCATTGGTTGTTCCATCCAAGCTAGTTGGCTCCCGATGAACAGCACGCGTTCCGTTGCCTCCCGATGAACATGACGCATTCCATTGCCTCCCCATGAACACGACGGCGACGCAGTTTCTCCGTTCCAACCCAGTCATGTATACGAGCCCTGGCCGTACGTATGCGCGAGTAGGCGTTCGAGACCTCGCCCGTATGTTGTACATACGTGGCCGTATTTTTTGGCGTGTGGCTGTATGCACGTGTACACGGTTTAGACGGGACAACCTGAACTGCTACGTAGGGGATCTACTATGACATGTGCCGCTACTTACTCGGCCACGGTTCATACTTCTAGAGACACCGATCGACCAGTATGTACGTACATGTTCCGACAAGACAGACAACGGTACGTACGCTTCGACCGGGTGGGTCCCAGTTGTCAGGGAGGATAAGGACACACTTCCTTACGTGCGAAGATATAGCTGCTGGGTCCTAACTGTCAGGGGGGATTTTTTTGCCCGTAATAAGGACGCACTTCCTTGCGTGCGAAGATGTAACTGGTGGGTCCCAGCAGTTAGGGGGAGAAAACATTATTTTCAGGGTAAAAAGGATGCAGTTGCATGCATGCGTCCATGGGCGTGGTGCGTCCCCACTGTCAGCCTCTCACGTACAGTCATCTTCCGATGACTCTTGGTTGTTGACCACATTGACCACACCGTGCCGAGCGCACCAAGGCCGATGGACGACGGCGAGGCCCCAGACTGGAATGACCCAGAGATGGGGAAGACGCGATAGTGGAGTCGTAGATGGAGAGGAGTGGGAAACTTGACTGGTTCGGGTGCGCGGCAGCACTGCCACCCACAGGAGACAGGAGCAAGAACAGAGGTTGAAGAAGGAGCACGGTTGTTGGATTAACATCCAATGGTCCAGCTGCTAGAATCATTTGTTGATTAAGTTGATAAAGCCCCGTGTACACGTCTGCTTAGTAGGCCCACAAGTCAGCCACCAAATCTGTCGGGTCCCAGCTGTCATCGGGAGGAATGGTTTTTCTCGCATAACAAGGAGGCACTTCCTTCCGTGCAAAGGTACAGCCGATGGGTCCCAGCTGTCAGGGGGAGGAAACAACTTAATAAGGAGGAACTTTCCTTACATGCGACCATGGACCTCGTGGGTCCCAGCCGTCAGGCTCTCCACGTACAGTCCTCTTCCGATGACTCTCGTTTGTTGACCACCCCGCGCCGAGCGCAGCGAGGTGGTGGACGACGGCGAGGCCCCAGACTGGAACGACCCGGAGATGGGGAAGACGCGGCAATGGAGTCGCAGACGGAGAGGAGTGGGAACTTGATTGGTTCGGGTGCGGGGTGGTCCTACACTCGGTAGAGAATAAGAGGAGGTGCGGAGTGGAGGGATGGCCTGGCCGTCGGCGGGGTAGCGTTTCGCTGAGGCGCACAAAACAACGCCGCTGGACGCGGGAGGCTGTAGCAGGAGGTCCCGACAGCGCTGGGGGAAGAAGACGAGAGATTAAAGAAGAATGCCGGCCGTTGGATGTAAATCCAATGCCTTGCTTAGGCTTTGACCTACTGGCCCACATGTCAGCCAGTCTATTTGTTTTTAGTCTATTTGGTGGGCTGGGTGAAACAATGATGTAGCATCTATGTAGCCCGTTTATATATATGGTAGAATTTAAAACCCATTTGTATTTTTCTTGAAATCCGCGAACTTGCTGGGCTGGGTGAAAATATCCTGTTGGGCTGGACGGAGAAATGTTATAAAAACATAAACACATGATTGCACGTCTATTACTGCATCGGTCAGTAAAATCTTTGCAAGCTTATGTACACAATCACTAGGAGTTAACTTGCCAAGTTATATATAAACAATTATTATTATTATTTTGTAAAAACTTTCAATTTACGAAATAAAATATCATTTTAATTTGATGAGTTAATAGGATGTGGGGTATTATTATTTTTTAGGTTAGACATGGGACACTTGAGTTGGTTTTAGGAAAAAGTATTGGAAGAAAACTCAGTTTACATTGAAAAAGAAAATGGGAGAAAATTCAGATATAGGATTAATGAAAACGAAAAATAAAGGAAGTGGGATGGTCTATAAAATGGTTGTACGAACGACAGGTTTAACGGAACCTTGTGTTGTTTCTATTATACATATATATATATGTAATAAAATAAAATATAAATATAGGTTCAGTTTTGCATTCTTATAGAAAACATAGATTCAGTTTTGCATTCTTATAGAAAAATAGAACTGAGCTGTGCGTCGTCTTGAAAAAAAAATATAACTTAGACTACTGATGTTATAGACAAGCTAGGTCGGGAGGCCCAGAGGCCGCTTGATACTGCTGGATCCAAAAAATGTTGAAACATGTCGTGGGTTGCCCATGTTAAACAACAAAACCTAGGCCATGGACCTGGTGGGCCCGGGACTGTCAGCCTCTCGATGAACAATTGTCTTTCGATTCCTCTTGTTTTGCTGACCATGTTGGGAATGACAGACGGCGGCACCGCGACGAGAACACCAAGGCAGAGGATGACGTCGAGACCTCGAACCGAACGAATCGGAGCGAGGGAAGATGCAGGCGGAGGGGAGTACAAGGGTTGACTTGTTCGGGTGCAGGGTGGGCTCGTGGAGCTGCCACCACCGAACAATGTGTGGGAGTAGAGAGATGGCCTGGCCAACGCCATAGGCTATAATGGCCGGCCGCTGTATAGGAAGAGGACGAAAGATTAAACAAAATAAAGAAATATAAATGGATAGGTGGTTGGTCCCATATATCTGTGTACGAGACCTGCTGGGTCCACTTGAGAAGGGGAATATGTTGGGAGGAAGGAGATTCAAAGCACGGCAGGCGAGTGAACTAGTTTTTTTTAAAATGGACAAGTGAACTAGTTACATATATAAGCAAATAGCCACTAAAAAAGCAAACAGATTAATGGGTTCTTAAAAAAATATTTCAGACAAAATAGATAATTACGACACATAGGCTAATGCATGAAACACTCAGATGATAAAGGTGCTTATAAACAGATAAAGTACAACATCTAGACCTTCTTGGCACGCTTGATCATGACGTTGCGACTGTCCATGTACTCGTCAGTTATGGGAAGCAGACATGCCCTCATGTCCAAGATCCGCCTGTACATGTCGTAGCATGTGTATGTGTCCTTGGTCGCGTAGGTTATGTAGGCTAGATTCAAAGGTACCTCCCACGTGTTCAAGTCCTTTGTATCGTTGTCTTTTTTCATGTTGGCGTATTAGGGGTCGATGATGGTCTCGGCGAGGTCAATCACGGAGTCGTTTGTTGGGTAGCGCAGTAATTTCAACTGTTTTCTTACGCACACGCAAGATCATGGTGATGTATAGCAACGAGAGGGGAGAGTATCGTCTACATACCCTTGTAGACCGTAAGTGGAAGCATTATGACAACGCGGTTGATGTAGTCGTACGTCTTCACGATCGACCGATCCTAGTACCGAATGTACGACACCTCCGTGATTTGCGCACGTTCAGCTCGGTGATGTCCTGCAAACTCACAATCCAGTAGAGTTTCGTGGGAGAGTTTCGTCAGCACGACGGCGTGATGATGGTGATGATGTTGCTACTGGAATAGGGCTTCACCTAAGCACCGCTACGATATAACCGAGGTGGATTATGGTGAAGGGGGGCACCGCGCATGGCTAAAAGATCAACTGATCAATTTGTGTATCCATGGGGTGTCCCCCTCCCCCGTATATAAAGGAGTGGAGGAGGGGGAGGGCCAGCCCTCTACTATGGCGCACCCTAGGGAGTCCTACTCCCACCGGAGTAGGAGAGAAGGAAAAGGAAAAGAGAAGAGAAGGAAGAAGGGGGCGCCACCCCTCCCCCTAGTCCAATTCGGACTAGGCCTTGGGGGTGCGCAGCCTCCTCTCTCTCTTTCCCCTAAAGCCCAATAAGGCCCATATATTCCCTGACGAATTCCGTAACTCTCCGGTACTCCGATAAATACCCAAACCACTCAGAACCTTTCCGATGTCCGAATATAGCCTTTCAACATATCGATCTTTACGTCTCAAACATTTCGAGACTCCTCGTCATGTCCCTAATCTCATCCGGGACTCTGAACAACCTTCGGTACATCAAAACACATAAACTCATAATACCGATCGTCACCGAATGTTAAGCGTGCGGACCCTATAGGTTCGAGAACTATGTAGACATGACCGAGACTCATCTCCGGTCAATAACCAATAGCGGAACCTGGATGCTCATATTGGTTCCTACATATTCTACAAAGATCTTTATCGGTCAAATCGCATAACGGTATACGTTGTTCCCTTTGTCATCGGTATGTTACTTGCCTGAGATTCGATCGTCGGTACCTCAATACCTAGTTCAATATCGTTACCGGCAAGTCTCTTTTCTCGTTCCGTAATGCAACATCCCGTAACTAACTCATTAGTCACATTGCTCGCAAGGCTTATAGTGATGTGCATTACCGAGAGGGCCCAGGGATACCTCTTCGACAATTGGAGTGACAAATCCTAATCTCGATCCATGCCAACTCAACAAACACCATCGGAGACACATGTAGAGCACCTTTATAATCACCCAGTTACGTTGTGACGTTTGGTAGCACACAAAGTGTTCCTCCGATATTCAGGAGTTGCATAATCTCATAGTCAGAGGAACATGTATAAATCATGAAGAAAGCAGTAGCAACAAACTAAACGATCATCGTGCTAAGCTAACGGAATCGGTCAAGTCAATCACATCATTCTCTCATGATGTGATCCCGTTAATCAAATGACAACTCATGTCTGTGGCTAGGAAACTTAACCATCTTTGATTCAACGAGCTAGTCAAGTAGATGCATATTAGTGACACTCTGTTTGTCTATGTATTTGCACATGTACTAAGTTTCCGGTTAATACAATTCTAGCATGAATAATAAACATTTATCATGATATAAGGAAATAAATATTAACTTTATTATTGCCTCTAGGGCATATTTCCTTCAATCTCCCACTTGCACTAGAGTCAATAATCTAGTTCACATCTTTATGTGATTAGTTCACATCTCCATGTGACTAATACCCAAAGGGTTTACTAGAGTCAATAATCTAGTTCACATTGCTATGTGATTAACACACAAAGATTGATCATGTTTTGCTTGTGAGAGAAGTTTAGTCTACGGGTCTGCAACATTCAGATCTGTATGTATTTCCCAAATTTCTATGTCTACAATGCTCTGCACGGAGCTACTCTAGCTAATTGCTCCCACTTTCAATATGTATCACTACAAAAAAAGACACATCCATGACATTTTGGGCCAAACGAAATTTTTTTCTGTCATACATATGACACTTCTATGACGATAATTGTGACAAACCCCGGTATCATCATAGATGTGGTGGGCTCCTACTTCTATGACAAAAAATCATGACAGAAAATGGGCTTTTCGTCCTGGGCGGGCCGGAGACGCAGCTGCATGACATTCTTTGGGCCTTCCATGACGGAAAAAACCGTGATAGAAGCGAGGGGGAGGAAAATTTCAGGGAGTTCCCGGTTACAGTGGGAGGTCAGGGGCCGAGCGATGTGCGTTTCTCTCGTACACGTACGCGCGTGTGTGCGAGGCGTTGGATCTAACTGAACCCGAGCGAGGCGTTGGGCTCTAACTGAACCCGAGCGATTGCACTGCAGGCTACGCATTACTGAACCCGAGCGATCGATCGATGGCTGTTAACTGAACCCGATCGAGCGATTCCTTCGCTACTGCTGCTAACTGAAGCTGATTGATTGGATGAACAATGAGCGTTGCAGGAGGGGGGGGGGTGGATGAACAGTGAGCGGTGGCGTTGCCTCTGGATGAACAAGACCCCATGATGTGGTGGAGGACTGGATGAACAGTAGACGGTGGAGGGGTGCCCGTGGAGGGGTGGTTGAACAGGACCCCGTGGTGTGGAGGGTTGGATGAACAGTAGACGGTGGAGGGGTGCCCGTGGAAGGGTGGTTGTGTCGGATTTCGGGTTCCGGCAGACCCTTGAGGTTCGAACACTGGGGTGCGCGCGGAGATTTTGCCTCCTACCTACTTGCACCCCTCCGCCATGCTAGGATCTAAAACTAAGGAAAGAACAACACAAGAGACACAGGGTTTATACTGGTTCGGGCCACCGTTGTGGTGTAATACCCTACTCCAGTGTGTGGTGTGGTGGATTGCCTCTTGGGCTGATGATGATGAACAATACAAGGAAGAACAGCCTCGCGAGGGTCTGTTCTTGGCTAGGGCGATGAACTGCTCGGAGGAGTTCAATCACCCTTCTCTCTCTCTCTCTCTCTGCTTCCTCCAACCGACCGAACCCCCTTGCTATGTGGGTGGCTGGTCCTATTTATAGAGGCCCTGGTCCTCTTCCCAAATATCGAGCGGGAAAGGAGCCAACATTGGCGGGCTAATTTGAAGGGGAACAACAAGTATCAGCTATCCTGACAAAAGTAGTCTTCGCCTGCGCAAAGCTCTGGTGATGACGTCGTCTTGGGCTCCACGGTGACCTCCATCTCGTAGTCCTCCTGGTCTTGGTCTCGTTGCACCGAAATGGCAACCTTTGCCTGATGCCTCGGTACTCCGCGGCTGCGCTTGCCCCCTTTGCACCAAAGAGGAAAGGAGGACGCTGCGCGGGCTGGCACCCACCTGGCGCCCTGAGTCGTCATGGCTTGCGTCACGGGCACCTTGTGAGGTACCCCGCCTTGATCTCTCCGCCTCCTTGTGAGCCAGCCTGACAAGGCCGTGCCTGAGGAAGCTCCGCATCGTCCGCCCCACGAGGCTTGGCCCCTCGCGAGGGTCTTGGGTTTGTGTTGGTGAAGATGGGCCGTGCTGGGGTCCCCTTTGAGCCACGCCGCAGGCCGCAGGTAGGCAAGTCTGGGGAGCCCCGTTCCTAGAACACCGACAGTAGCCCCCGGGCCCAAGGCGCGCCCGGACTTGGCCGTGCAGGGAGGCAGAAGGGCAAGAGCGAAGCGCCGAGGGCCCTAACAGCCTGCGGCCTTGGGCGCCACGTGGCGGTTGACTAGACGTGGGCGCCTTAGCAACCGCGCGAGTTGATAAAGGAGTGGCATCCGTCTAGGCCCTGCTTCTTGCTTTCCCCGGTTGCTGCTCAGATCCCCCTTTCTTGCGCCTCTCCTTCCTCCCTCCGAAATTTCCAGATCTGCTCTGACCGTGCTGTTGGGTTTCGTAGTAATTTCAAAAAATTTCCTACGCACACGCAAGATCATGTGATGCATAGCAATGAGTGGGGAGAGTGTTGTCTACGTACCCACGCAGACCGACTATAGAAGCGTTGACGCAACGTAGAGGAAGTAGTCGTACGTCTTCCCGATCCGACCGATCAAGCACCGAAACTACGGCACCTCCGAGTTCGAGCACACGTTCAGCTCGATGACGATCCCCGGACTCCGATCCAGCAAAGTGTCGGGGAAGAGTTTCGTCAGCACGACGGCGTGGTGACGATCTTGATGCACTACAGCAGCAGGGCTTCGCCTAAACTCCGCTACAGTATTATCGAGGAATATGGTGGCTGGGGCACCGCACACGGCTAAGGAATAGATCACGTGGATCAACTTGTGTGTTTCTGGGGTGCCTCTGCCTCAGTATATAAAGGACTATAGGGGGGGAGGCTGGCCGGCCAAGCTTGGCGCGCCAGGAGAGTCCTACTCCCTATGGGAGTAGGATTCCCCCCCCCCCCAATCCTAGTTGGAATAGGATTCGCGGAGGGGGAAAAGAGAGAGGGGGGGGGCCGGCAACCTCTCCTTGTCCTAATAGGACTAGGGGAGGGAGGGTGGCGCGCAGCCCATCTAGGGCAGCCCCTTCTCTTTTCCACTAAGGCCCACTAAGGCCCATATAGCTCCCCGGGGGGTTCCGGTAACCTCCCGGTACTCCGGTAAAATCCCGATTTCACCCGGAAAACTTCTAATATCCAAACATAGGCTTCCAATATATCAATCTTTATGTCTCGACCATTTCGAGACTCCTCGTCATGTCCGTGATCACATCCGGGACTCCGAACAACCTTCGGCACATCAAAATGCATAAACTCATAATATAACTGTCATCGTAACCTTAAGCGTGCGGACCCTACGGGTTCGAGAACAATGTAGACATGACCGAGACATGTCTCTGGTCAATAACCAATAGTGGGACCTGGATGCCCATATTGGCTCCTACATATTCTACGAAGATCTTTATCGGTCAGACCGCATAACAACATACGTTGTTCCCTTTGTCATCGGTATGTTACTTGCCCGAGATTCGGTCGTTGGTATCCAATACCTAGTTCAATCTCATTACCGGCAAGTCTCTTTACTCGTTCTGTAATACATCATCCCGCAACTAACTCATTTAGTTGCAATGCTTGCAAGGCTTAAGTGATGTGCATTACCGAGAGGGCCCAAAGATACCTCTCCGATAATCGGAGTGACAAAACCTAATCTCGAAATACGCCAACCCAACATGTACCTTTGGAGACACCTGTAGTACTCCTTTATAATCACCCAGTTACGTTGTGACGTTTGGTAGTACCCAAAGTGTTCCTCCGGTAAATGGGAGTTGCATAATCTCATAGTTATAGGAACATGTATAAGTCATGAAGAAAGCAATAGCAACATACTAAACGATCGGGTGCTAAGCTAATGGAATGGGTCATGTCAATAAGATCATTCTCTTAATGATGTGATCCCATTAATCAAATAACAACTCATTGTTCATGGTTAGGAAACATAACCATCTTTGATTAACGAGCTAGTCAAGTAGAGGCATACTAGTGACACTTTGTTTGTCTATGTATTCACACATGTATTATGTTTTCGGTTAATACAATTCTAGCATGAATAATAAACATTTATCATGATCATAAGGAAATAAATAATAACTTTATTATTGCCTCTAGGGCATATTCCTTCAGTCTCCCACTTGCACTAGAGTCAATAATCTAGATCACATCACCATGTGATTAACATCAATAGTTCACATCATCATGTGATTAACACCCATAGTTCACATCGCCATGTGACCAACACCCAAAGGGTTTACTAGATTCAGTAATCTAGTTCACATCGCTATGTGATTAACACCCAAGGAGTACTAAGGTGTGATCATGTTTTGCTTGTGAGAGAATCTTAGTCAACGGGTCTGCCACATTCAGATCCGCATGTATTTTGCAAATTTCTATGTCAACAATGCTCTGCATGGAGCTACTCTAGCTAATTGCTCCCACTTTCAATATGTATCTATACTGAGACTTAGAGTCATCTAGATTAGTGTCAGAACTTGCATCGGCGTAACCCTTTACGACGAACCTTTTTTTTTCCACTTCCATAATTGAGAAACATATCCTTATTCCACTAAGGATAATTTTGACCGCTGTCCAGTGATCTACTCCTAGATCACTATCGTACTCCCTTGCCAAACTCAATGGTAGGGCATACAATAGATCTGGTATACAGCATGGCATACTTTATAGAACCTATGACTGAGGCATAGGGAATGACTTTCATTCTCTTTCTATCTTCTGCCGTGGTCGGGCTTTGAGTCTTACTCAACTTCACACCTTGTAACACAGGCAAGAAACCTTTTCTTTGACTGTTCCATTTTGAACTACTTCAAAATCTTGTCAAGGTATGTACTCATTGAAAAAACTTATCAAGTGTCTTGATCTATCTCTATAGATCTTGATACTTAATATGTAAGCAGCTTCACTGAGGTCTTTCTTTGAAAAACTCCTTTCAAACACTCCTTTATGCTTTGCAGAATAATTCTACATTATTTCCGATCAACAATATGTCATTCACATATACTTATCAGAAATGTTGTAGTGCTCCCACTCACTTTCTTGTAAATACAGGCTTCTCCAAAAGTCTGTATAAAACCAAATGCTTTGATCACACTATCAAAACGTTTATTCCAACTCCGAGAGGCTTGCACCAGTCCATAAATGGATCGCTGGAGCTTGCACACTTTGTTAGCTCCCTTTGGATCGACAAAAACCTTCTGGTTGCATCATATACAGCTCTTCTTCCAGAAATCCATTCAGGAATGCAGTTTTTGACATCCATCTGCCAAATTTCATAATCATAAAATGCGGCAATTGCTAACATGATTCGGACAGACTTAAGCATCGCTACGGGTGAGAAAGTCTCATCGTAGTCAACACCTTGAACTTGTCGAAAACCTTTTGCGACAATTCTAGCTTTGTAGATAGTAACACTACTATCAGCGTCCGTCTTCCTCTTGAAGATCCATTTATTTTCTATGGCTTGCCGATCATCGGCAAGTCAACCAAAGTCCATACTTTGTTCTCATACATGGATCATATCTCAGATTTCATGGCTTCAAGCCACTTTGCGGAATCTGGGCTCACCATCACTTCTTCATAGTTCGTAGGTTCACCATGATCTAGCATCATGACTTCCAGAACGGGATTACCGTACCACTCTGGTGCGGATCTTATTCTGGTCGATCTACGAGGTTCAGTAGTATCTTGTTCTGAAGTTTCATGATCATCATCATTAGCTTCCTCACTAACTGGTGTAGGTGTCACAGAAACAGTTTTCTGTGATGTACTACATTCCAATAAGGGAGCAGGTACATTTACCTCGTCAAGTTCTACTTTCCTCCCACTCACTTCTTTCGAGAGAAACTCCTTCTCTAGAAAGTTTCCGAATTTAGCAACAAAAATCTTGCCTTCGGATCTGTGATAGAAGGTGTATCCAATAGTTTCCTTTGGATATCCTATGAAGACACATTTCTCCGATTTGGGTTCGAGCTTATCAGGTTGAAGCTTTTTCACATAAGCATCGCAGCCCCAAACTTTCAGAAATGACAACTTTGGTTTCTTGCCAAACCATAGTTCACATGGTGTTGTCTCAACGGATTTAGATGGTGCCCTATTTAACGTGAATGTAGCTGTCTCTAATGCATAACCCCAAAATGATAGTGGTAGATCGGTAAGAGACATCATAGATTGCACTATACCCAATAAAGTACGGTTATGACGTTCGGACACACCATTATGCTGTGGTGTTCCATGTGGCATGAGTTTGTGAAACTATTCCGCATTGTTTTAATTGAAGACCAAACTCGTAACTCAAATATTTGTCTCCGCGATCAGATCGTAGAAACTTTATTTTCTTGTCACAATGATTTTCCACTTCACTCTGAAATTCTTTGAACTTTTCAAATGTTTCAGACTTATGTTTCATCAAGTAGATATACCCATATCTGCTCAAATCATCTGTGAAGTTCAAAAAATAACGATACTTGCCGTGAGCCTTAACACTCATCGGACCGCATACATCAGTATGTATTATTTCCAATAAGTCAGTTGCTCGCTCCGGAGAATGGAGTCTTAGTCATCTTGCCCATGAGGCATGGTTCGCAAGCATCAAGTGATTCATAATCAAGTGATTCCAAAATTCCATCAGCATGGAGTTTCTTCATGCGCTTTACACCAATATAACCTAAACGGCAGTGCTACAAATAAGTTGCACTATCATTATTAACTTTGCATCTTTTGGTTTCAATATTATGAATATGTGTATCACTACGATCGAGATCCAATGAACTTGTTTCATTGGGTGTATGACCATCGAAGGTTTTATTCATGTAAACAGAACAACAATTATTCTCTGACTTTAATGAATAACCGAATTGCAATGAACATGATCAAATCATATTCATGCTCAACGCAAAAACCAAATAACACTTATTTAGGTTCAACACTAATCCCGAAAGTATAGGGGAGTGTGCGATGATGATCATATCAATCTTGGAACCACTTCCAACACACATCGTCACTTCTCCCTTAACTAGTCTCTGTTTATTCTGCAACTCCCGTTTCGAGTTACTAATCTTAGCAACTGAACTAGTATCAAATACTGAGGGGTTGCTATAAACACTAGTAAAGTACACATCAATAACATGTATATCAAATATACTTATGTTCACTTTGCCATCCTTCTTATCTGCCAATTACTTGGGGTAGTTCCGCTTCCAGTGACCAGTCCCTTTGCAGTAGAAACACTTAGTCTCAGGCTTAGGACCAGACTTGGGCTTCTTCACTTGAGCAGCAACTTGCTTGCCGTTCTTCTTGAAGTTCCCCTTCTTCCCTTTGCCCTTTTATTGAAACTAGTGGTCTTGTCTACCATCAACACTTGATGCTCTTTCTACCTTCGTCGATTTCAACATCACGAAGAGCTTGGGAATCACTTTAGTCATCCCTTGCATATTATAGTTCATCACGAAGTTCTACTAACTTGGTGATGGTGACTAGAGAATTATGTCAATCACTATTTTATCTGGAAGATTAACTCCCACTTGATTCAAGTGATTGTAGTACCCAGACAATCTGAGCACATGCTCACTAGTTGAGCGATTCTCCTCCATCTTTTAGCTATAGAACTTGTTGGAGACTTCATATCTCTCAACTCGGGTATTTGCTTGAAATATTAACTTCAATTCCTGGAACATCTCATATGGTCCATGACGTTCAAAACGTCTTTGAAGTCCCGATTCTAAGCCGTTAAGCATGGTGCACTAAACTATCAAGTAGTCATCATATTGAGCCAGCCAAACGTTCATAACGTCTGCATCTGCTCCTGCAATAGGTCTGTCACCTAGCGGTGCATCAAGGACATAATTCTTCTGTGCAGCAATGAGGATAAACCTCAGATCACGGATCCAATCCGCATCATTGCTACTAACATCTTTCAACACAATTTTTCTCTAGGAACATATCAAAATAAACATATGAAAACAACAACGCAAGCTATTGATCTACAACATAATTTGCAAAATACTACCAGGACTAAGTTCATGATAAATTTAAGTTCAATTAATCATATTACTTAAGAACTCCCACTTAGATAGACATCCCTCTAATCTTCTAAGTGATCACGTGATCCAAATCAACTAAACCATGTCCGATCATCACGTGAGATGGAGTAGTTTCATTGGTGAACATCATTATGTTGATCATATCTACTATATGATTCACGCTTGACCTTTCGGTCTCCGTGTTCCGAGGCCATATCTGTATATGCTTGGCTCGTCAAGTATAACCTGAGTATTCCGCGTGTGCAACTGTTTTGCACCCGTTGTATTTGAACGTAGAACCTATCACACCCGATCATCACGTGGTGTCTCAGCACGAAGAACTTTCGCAACGGTGCATACTCAGGGAGAACACTTCTTGATAATTTAGTGAGAGATCATCTTATAATGCTACCGTCAATCAAAGCAAGATAAGATGCATAAAAGGATAAACATCACATGCAATCAATATAAGTGATATGATATGGCCACCATCATCTTGTGCTTGTGATCTCCATCTCCGAAGCACCGTCATGATCACCATCGTCACCGGCGTGACACCTTGATCTCCATCGTAGCATCGTTGTCGTCTCGCCAAGTTTATGCTTCTACGACTATCGCTACCGCTTAGTGATAAAAGTAAAGCATTACATCGCGATTACATTGCATACAATAAAACGACAACCATATGGCTCCTGCCAGTTGCCGATAACTCAGTTACAAAACATGATCATCTCATACAATAAAATTCAGCATCATGCCTTGACCATATCACATCACAACATGCCCTGCAAAAACAAGTTAGACGTCCTCTACTTTGTTGTTGCAAGTTTTACGTGGCTGCTACGGGCTTAAGCAAGAACCAATCTCACCTATGCATCAAAACCACAACGATAGTTTGTCAAATAGACTCCGTTTTAACCTTCGCAAGGACCGGGCGTAGCCACACTTGGTTCAACTAAAGTTGGAGAGACTGTCGCCCGCAAGCCACCTATGTGCAAAGCACGTCGGGGGAACCGGTCTCGCGTAAGCGTACGCGTAATGTTGGTCCGGGTCGTCTCGTCCAACAATGCTGCCGAACGAAAGTATGACATGCTGGTAGGCAGTATGACTTATATCGCCCACAACTCACTTGTGTTCTACTCGTGCATATAACATCAACATAAATAACCTAGGCTCTGATACCACTGTTGGGTTTCGTAGTAATTTCAAAAAATTTCCTACGCACACGCAAGATCATGTGATGCATAGCAACGAGTGGGGAGAGTGTTGTCTACGTACCCACGCAGACCGACTGCGGAAGCGTTGATGCAACGTAGAGGAAGTAGTCATATGTCTTCCCGATCCGACCGATCAAGCACCGAAACTACGGCACCTCTGAGTTCGAGCACACGTTCAGCTCGATGACGATCCCCGGACTCCGATCCAGCAAAGTGTCGGGGAAGAGTTTCGTCAGCACGA
This sequence comes from Triticum urartu, assembly GCF_003073215.2. Classification (NCBI taxonomy): domain Eukaryota; kingdom Viridiplantae; phylum Streptophyta; class Magnoliopsida; order Poales; family Poaceae; genus Triticum; species Triticum urartu. The sequence continues at coordinate 479,881,672 of NC_053028.1, forward strand.
CGGCGTGGTGACGATCTTGATGCACTACAGCAGCAGGGCTTCGCCTAAACTCCGCTACAGTATTATCGAGGAATATGGTGGCTAGGGGCACCGCACACGGCTAAGGAATAGATCACGTGGATCAACTTGTGTGTTTCTGGGGTGCCTCTGCCTCAGTATATAAAGGACTAGAGGGGGGGAGGCTGGCCGACCAAGCTTGGCGTGCCAGGAGAGTCCTACTCCCTCTGGGAGTAGGATTCCCCCCCCAATCCTAGTTGGAATAGGATTCGCGGAGGGGGAAAAGAGAGAGGGGGGCCGGCCACCTCTCCTTGTCCTAATAGGACTAGGGGAGGGAGGGTGGCGCGCAGCCCATCTAGGGCAGCCCCTTCTCTTTTCCACTAAGGCCCACTAAGGCCCATATAGCTCCCCGGGGGGTTTCGGTAACCTCCCGGTACTCCGGTAAAATCCCGATTTCACCCGGAACACTTCCGATATCCAAACATAGGCTTCCAATATATCAATCTTTATGTCTCGACCATTTCGAGACTCCTCGTCATGTCCGTGATCACATCCGGGACTCCGAACAACCTTCGGCACATCAAAATGCATAAACTCATAATATAACTGTCATCGTAACCTTAAGCGTGCGGACCCAACGGGTTCGAGAATAATGTAGACATGACCGAGACATGTCTCCGGTCAATAACCAATAGCGGGACCTGGATGCCCATATTGGCTCCTACATATTCTACGAAGATCTTTATCGGTCAGACCGCATAACAACATACGTTGTTCCCTTTGTCATCGGTATGTTACTTGCCCGAGATTCGATCGTCGGTATCCAATACCTAGTTCAATCTCGTTACCGGCAAGTCTCTTTACTCGTTCTGTAATACATCATCCCGCAACTAACTCATTTAGTTGCAATGCTTGCAAGGCTTAAGTGATGTGCATTACCGAGAGGGCCCAGAGATACCTCTCCGACAATCAGAGTGACAAAACCTAATCTCGAAATACGCCAACCCAACATGTACCTTTGGAGACACCTGTAGTACTCCTTTATAATCACCCAGTTACGTTGTGACGTTTGGTAGTACCCAAAGTGTTCCTCCGGTAAACGGGAGTTGCATAATCTCATAGTTATAGGAACATGTATAAGTCATGAAGAAAGCAGTAGCAACATACTAAACGATCGGGTGCTAAGCTAATGGAATGGGTCATGTCAATCAGATCATTCTCTTAATGATGTGATCCCGTTAATCAAATAACAACTCATTGTTCATGGTTAGGAAACATAACCATCTTTGATTAACGAGCTAGTCAAGTAGAGGCATACTAGTGACACTTTGTTTGTCTATGTATTCACACATGTATTATGTTTCTGGTTAATACAATTCTAGCATGAATAATAAACATTTATCATGATCATAAGGAAATAAATAATAACTTTATTATTGCCTCTAGGGCATATTTCCTTCACGTGCGACCTAGGAAGCCATGGCGCCTCGCCAGCCCCCGGCCGCAGCTTGGTACTCGTCTGCCCTGGACCCGCCGAATGTGTCGGAGGCGAGCCTTGCCCGGTTGCGCCGGATGGCGACGGCACGGGGCATCGACGGGGCGAAGGTGTTCAAGGCCGGCTCCGCCACCCCTGAGGGTCAAAGGAGCACCTTCTATCTGCTCTTTGTAAGTGCCATTGTTGCTGGCCGGGTGCCTCCCTTCTCCGAGTTCTTCTTCTCTGTCCTCCGCCATTACAAGCTACAGGCCCTGCATCTCCATCCCAACTCCGTCCTTCTCCTGGCAATCTTTGCTTATTATTGCGAGGCCCACGTTGGGGTGCAGCCCTCAATGGCCTTGCTGCGCCACTACTTCTACCTCTGGACCTCTCGCGGTCCTACTTCCGCGTGCGCGAGCTTCATCGCGTACGGTGGCGCCATTGCTATCTCGAATCCTGGGAAAAGGATTGAGGGCTTCAGGAGCATGTGGATCTTGGTGGATGCTGGGCGCATCCACCCTCGGCTGATCTTGCCCACAGAGCAGCCCACGAGCTCCAGCGACTGGGGTCGAGTGGAGCTTGCGGATCCCCGCGCGAAGATGGTGTTGGAGAAGATGGACGCGGATCTGAGGCCGACCGACATGGCGGCGGCGAAGCTGACCGGCGCGTCGCTGCTGAGGGAGTTCCTGGAGCACCAGCTGGCTCCGCTTCAGCAGTACTCACTTCCAATGTGGAGGCCCCGTCTGAGCCCCGCGGCCTTGGCCGACGGAGACCTGGCTGCGGTTCTCCAATCTCTGGTCGGGGGCAATGTGGCAAGGTTGGAGGGCGCTCCTACGCCCTTGTTTCTTCGCGACGACTGGGAGCGGGTGGTGAAGTCCATGCCCGTATTCAACGGGGAGGGGCCTGTGCCCCTGGAAGCTCCTGAGGGACCGGTGGACGTGCCCTCCGACGACTCCAGCGAAGAGGAGGAAGGAGGGGAGCGGGGAAAAGGGCCTGACTCTGAGGCGACTGACGGAGAGTCGAGGGCTCCCCTCCCCCGGCGCAGGTCCCGCGCTCTCCGCCTCTCTCCGAGCGATGACGATGAGGATGACGGCAAAGACAACGACGAGGACAACGACGAGCAGGACGGCGGGAGCTCGCCCTCGATCCCGAAGAAGGACAGGACCGGGATGATTTCCCGCGGGTCTCCCCCGGCACCGGGGCGAACCGCAGACGCACCTTCCGCCTCCAAGCTTCCCGAGGTTGACCCTTCCAGCCGGCTTTCAGGCTTCAAATTTGGCCGGAGGCCGCTTGAGCTCACTGGCGACGACCCGTAAGCATTCGATTCTTGTCTTTATCTCTTGCTCTGCTTCTGAGGCTTGACGTCCGCATTCTTTTGGATAGGCTGGCGCCCGCAGCAAAGAAGCTGAAGGGGGCTCCCGAGGTTCCATCCATGGCGGCGCTTCTGCCCGCGAAGGAGGGTGACCGCGACGCACAGGCTTCTCCTGCCCGGTCGTCCTCGCGAGGCCTGGCTGAGCCGGCTGGGGCGAGCTCAGCCCCCACGGCCCAAGTGGATCCCGAGGTGCTCTTGCCTGCCGCTGCCACTACAGCTGTTGGGGCGCGGCAGACTCCGCCTCAGGATGCCATGGCTGCGCTGCCGCCTTCTCCTCCTACTCCACCGGCCGCTGTCTCTCCGACTCCCTCTGCCGTTCTGGATCGTGCTGTTGCTGAGCTGGACCGACTGCGTCAGGATCTTCTTGGCGCCGACCCCCGCTTGGTGGCCGGGCGCTTGGAGCTGGCTTCAGGATGGGTTCGCTCCGACGCCTCGATTCGGGCAACGCTGGTCCAGGCCTCAACGGCATGCGACGAGGAGAAGCAGGCCGTCCTGGAGGCGAAGGCTGCTCGTGATGCAGCCCTGGGGGAGGTGGTCGACGTCCGTGGTCGCTGCAAGGCGCTGGAGGAGGAGCTGCAAGGCCTGCGGGATCAGCTCGCGAAAGAGGTCCGCCTTCGCCAAGAGCAGGAAGAAGGCGTGAAGGCTCGCGAGGTGGCCGTCGAGGGCCGGGAGGCCAAGCTCAGGAAGCGCCGCGACCGCCTAGGCGCGCTGGAGCAGGAGTTGGGGGCGAGGAAGGCCAAGCTGGACGACGAGGCCCTGGTTCTTGCCGAGGACCGCGTGGCCTTCACGGAGATGGAAGCGAGGGCTCGCTCCTCACTGAGGACGCTTTACGACAGCGGCCTGGAGAGACCACTGGCTGGCCCCGAGGACGGCCCCGCCAAGCTGCTTCCCTTCCTGGTTCACACTCTTGAAGATGTCGCCCTTGGCCTTGGCCCCACGGCCGAGGCCGAGGCGCGTGTCCTGTCTTCTGCAGCACTGACGCGGGTCCTCACCCACATCTACCTTCGCGATCCCGGTGTCGACCTCGACGGCCTACTGGAGCCAGTGAGTGGTGAGCGTGCCGCTGCCGCTGCCGAGGCCGTGAAGGGTCGCGCGGAGGCTCGGTTGGGGAAGTTCCGGGCCTTCAGCACCAAGCCGGAGCAAGGTGCTGCCGACCCCGCTGCTCCGTGAGGCGAACCCGATCCGCGCTGCTCCACCGCTGATAAGTGACTCCGTCGCGGCTCCTGTCCTGCTTTTAGTTCCTGCACATGTATCATGCCTCGGGGAGGCGTTTAAACTTGCGTTGGGCATCGAGATAACAGTGTGGACTGTAATATTTGCTTTTGAACTCCTTGAAATTTGCGCTTTTCCTTCCTACTTCCTTAGGTTCTACGCCGGCAGAGCCCGGCCCCGCGCGTACCTCACCCAGCAATAGTCCCGACTGGAAACCAGGACGGGACCAAGGAGTGAGGGGCTACGTGACAAGTTAGGCTCCTGAGTCGCGATGCTCAGGAGTCCCCCTTGGCGCACGAACAGCAAGTAGGGAGGTGTGATTGTAAGTGCATCTAGTGCCACCCCTAGTTGGTTTTGGAGTATTGACGACAAACCTAGTTGAGGGACTAATGTGTTTGTGAGAATTGCAGGATAACACAGGTAGAAGTCCCTCATTGATTCGGTTTTACTACCAGAGATGACCCCTAAAAATGTATGAAGACATTGAAGCCAAAGGTGGTATATGAAGATATTCACATTGAAGACTATGACAAATGAAGACACGTTATGAAGCCTATGGAGCTCGAAGACTTAGATCTTTCGTAGTTCTTTTTCTTTTGTGTTGAGTCATAGGAACCACCGTACTGTTAAGTGGGGTCTAGGAGAACCAGTCAGAATGACCGAAGTGATGCCTAAACCAAAAACCTATGTCTTCGAGTGAAGACAATGAGAGCGAATCTTGACCAGAGCCGGACAAGTCAGCTTTGCTTGTAGCCCAAGTAAAGTTGCCATGAGAGTTTGAAATCCGACCGTTGAGACACGTGTCAGTTCCTTAGTGACCCAGGGTCATTTCGGACAAATCAGGTCGGGTTGCCAAGTGGCTATAAATAGCCCACCCCCTACAACCATAAACGGTTGGCTGCTCAGATTTCAGTGCACGGCTTTTGTCGTTTGAGAGCAACCCACCTCGAAGCCTTTGAGAGAAAATTCCTAGCGAGGAGAAAAGCCCTAACCACCCAGAGCCAGAGAACATTGGGCATCACTTAAGTCTTCTTGTCTGTGTGATCTGAAGACTTATTACACTTGAGGACTGTGAATCCTCCAGACGGTTAGGCGTCGCGTTCAGAGCATCCAAGAGACATTGTGGATTGCCAGTGAACGAAGTTTGTGAAGGTTTGGGAGTCTACCTTGAAGACTTACCAGAGTGATTGGGCGAGGACTATGTGACCTTAGCTCAAGGAGAATATGGTGAGGACTTGGTGTCCCGAGCTGCGTGTTCAGGACTGTGTGTCCGGGACTGTGTGTCCTAAGGTTTAAATACCTAGCCGCTCCAACCAGACGTACAGTTGTCACAGCAACTGGAACTGGTCCAACACATCATTGTCTTCAACGAGTCACTGGTTTCATCTTCACTTCCTTTTTCTTACTGTTACTCTTTGTGAAGCCATTGCATGCTTGCTCTATCTTTTGTCTTCACAACATGAATGTATGATCTGTTTGGCTTCATAACTTCTTCCTTCCTGATCCTTATTACACTACAGCTATTTGTCATTGTGCTTTCACTCTATTGAATACTTGACCATGGCTGGCCTAGTGTAATCTAACTTCCGCTGCATAGTAATAGGCATAATCTTCGCTGTTTGTCTTCATAACTCCCATGTTTTGAAGACTTTCATAAAAATCGCCTATTCACCCCCCTCTAGTCGATATAACGCACTTTCAATTGGTATCAGAGCAAGGTGCTCCCTTGTTCTGTGTGATTCGGTTTAACCACCTGGAGTTTTAGCTATGTCGACTGCAGGGATAATCAAAGTCTCTGCTGTGTGCCCCGTCTTCGATGGAACTGAATATCCCTACTGGAAGAATAAGATGCGCATGCATCTTGAAGCCATTGACGTCGACCTATGGTATGTCGTCGAGAATGGCGTTCCCAAGGCTGGGGAAGGTGTCACTGCTGCTGATGTCAAGAAGTTCACTGAACTGGACTCTACTGCCAAAAAAATCATCTGTGGTCATCTGACGAAAGGACAGTATGGCCGTGTGAGTGCCTTGAAGACATCCAAGCTGGTCTGGGACTGGCTCTCCAAAGTCAATGAAGGCATCTCAACCCAGAGAGATCAGAGAATCAGTGTTCTTCGCAACCTCTTCAACCGCTTCAAGCGAAATGACAATGAGAATGTCCAACACACATTTGACCGGCTCACTGACATCACAAATGAGCTTCAAGCCCTCGGCGCCACTGAGATCACCAAACATGAAATCGTCAAGACGCTGCTGAGATCACTTGATAGTTCATTTGACATTCTAGCCCTGATGATTCAAGAACGTCCTGATTTCAAGACACTCGATCCGTCTGACATACTTGAGAGGCTCAACACACATGAGTTTCAGCTTTCTGAGAAAAGAGACATCTATGGTCCAAACTATGGGCGAACTCGTGCCTTGAAGGCAAAAGCTGTTTCCTCATCTGAAGAAGAATCTGACAGCAGTTCTGATGATCCTGAAGACATTGGAAGGGAACTTGCAATGCTAGTGAAGAAGTTCCAAAAATTCACCAAGAAGAAAGACTTCAGAAAATCTTCACGATCAAGCTCAAGGAATGATGAAGCTTCTGCTCATGACTACTAGAAGAAAACGTGTCACAAGTGCAAGAAAACTGGACACTTCATCTCTGAGTGTCCACAGTGGGACAATGAGAACAGAAGAAAGAAGAAGAGCAAGGAATATGATTCTGACGACAAGAAGAAGAAGAAATACTCAAAGTCTTCTTCCAAGTCTTCCTCAAAGTCTTCATCACACAAGAAGAGCTCATCTGGCAAGGCGCGTGCGTTTGTTGGCAAGGAAATGGATTCAGAGGAGGAGTCCGCTTCTGAGGAGGCAGAGGTGGAGTCTGAGGAGGTGTCTGATTCTGGCATTGCGAGTCTGGCTACAGCATATGTCGCCAAGTCCATCTTCAACACTGAAGACAATGACTTCATCACCGACACCGATGCAAATGACAAGAACGACTCCACTCCTACCTACTGCTTCATGGCACGTGGTGCCAAGGTAAACACACGCACTACTCGCTATCAAACATCCAGTGACGATGACTCTGACTGTGATTCAAAACCCAGCTACAAAACACTTGCTAAAATTGCAACTGAACAACAAAAAGCTATGGAACATATTCAAAAACTGTTAGACAGAAGCGATGATCTATTGGGTGCTGAAATGACTCGATCTGAATCCTTAATTGAAGACATAAAAAATCTTCACATTAAGTATCAGGAACTTGAAGATCATCTTGATACTCTCTCAACAACTCATGAAAAGCTTTCCTATGATTATCTTCAAAGGAAGCAAGAACTTGAGAAATTGAGAGCGGCTCATGAAGATCTTCAAAAGGAAAACGAGTCACTTCGCGCCAAACAGATCAGTTCCGCTCAGGAAGGATTTGAACCACCATGTCTTAAATGCATTGAGCGTGATAATGCTAATTCTGTTGCTGAATGTTCCACTGCTGCTGCTGTTGCAATATCTTCAACTGTTGATGTGGTAACTAACCCCTCTGCTGAGGATACCACTGCTATTGCTGATGAGAATGCTAGGTTGAAGACATTGCTTGAAAAAGGGATGTACAAAAGTCTTAAAGGACATCAGACATTATGTGATGTCCTCAAGAAGCAGATTCTAAACCGAAACCCTAGGAAAGAGGGTGTTGGGTTTGTAAGGAAAATAAATGCAGATGGCTCTTACTGGAAACCTGAGCAGTACCCCAAAACCACATGGGTTGCTACAAAGGAACTTTCAGCAGATCCATCCAATTTATCTGGCTTCAATTGTGCTAACCCCATTATCATTGATGAATCCTTTGATGCAAACTATAAACTGTTTAAGAATCAGAATTGTGAAGTGTTTGCCAGGTACATTGGTACTAACTGCAGGAATGGACCGCCTATGAAGAAGATCTGGGTTCCAAAAAAGTGTCTGGAAAATCTTCCTGTGAATGTCTTCATGACACCTCACTTGAAGAAGACAAACCTCAGACCAAAAGCTTCATACGGTCCAAAGGCTTCATACAAACAAAGGAATCACCTGAGTCACACTAACGCAAATGTTTTGCAGGGAAACCATACTCAGGCATATGAATATGAGAGCGGTTCATCGAACCGTCATGTTCATATGACCAAAAATTATTCTGCTTATTCCTATGAGTATTATTGTCCACCTGCAAGACTGTTTGCTAAGGCTTCAAAGCCAAAATTCTCAGATGCTGCACTTAGACTTATTGCTTCTAAGCCACCCTTGAAGATGTGGGTGGTTAAGAAAGCTTAACTCTCTTTTGCAGGGAAAGGTCTCCAGCAGAAAAACAAAATCTTCTGACGCTAATGCTGGGGACCTTAAAAATCTTGTAGGGCGCAAGATAAAATGCCCGAATGGCATCATTATGTACTTCGTTCCTGAATCGCATGCTACTCTCCCTATTAGTCCTAATCTGGATCTAAGTTTTCATAACCCACTGGTTCGTCAAATGTTTTTGCTTCACAATTCTCTTCGTGAAGCCTATCCCCCTAACTGCACTGTAGGGTACGACACCAGCGTCTTCAAAGTCTTCAGAATGGATTATTGACAGTGGGTGTACAAATCACATGACTGGCAAAAGAAGCCTTCTTATGGACTCAACCTTACGCCCATCCGACAAGAGCCACATCACATTTGCTAACACTGGTAAAAGTAAGGTATTGGGTCTAGGTAGAGTTGCAATCTCAAAGGATCAACACATGGATAAAGTCATGCTTGTTGAATCCCTTGGCTTCAACTTAATGTCTGTCTCAATGCTTTGCGATTTAAACATGATCGTAATGTTTGGAAAATATCGTTGCCTAGTACTAATGGAATCTGACAAGTCTCTAGTGTTTGAAGGGTATCGGAAAGATGATTTGTATGTGGTAGATTTCTCAGCAGGGCCACAACTTGCAGTATGTCTTCTTGCAAAAGCTTCAGAATGCTGGCTTTGGCATCGGAGGCTTGGGCATGCTGGCATGAGGAACCTCCACACCCTTGCGAAGAAGAAGCATGTCATAGGCATCGAGGGCGTCAAGTTCAAGAAAGATCACTTATGCGGTGCCTGTGAAGCAGGGAAGATGACAAGGGCAAAACATCCTTCGAAGACAATTATGACTACTACACAACCCTTCGAACTGCTCCACATGGATCTTTTCTGTCCCACTCACTACTCAACTTTTACTACTTCTGCTTGCCTCTATGGCTTTGTCATTGTTGATGATTACTCTAGATATACTTGGGTGCACATAATCCTTTACAAGACTGAAGTGCAGGATGTCTTCAGACGCTTCGCCAATCGAGCTATGAACAATTTTGGCGCCAAGATAAAGCACATCAGAAGTGACAATGGCACTGAATTCAAGAACACTGGCCTTGATACATATCTTGATACCTTGGGCATCACACATGAATTCTCAGCTCCGTACACGCCACAGCAGAATGGCGTCGTCGAACGCAAGAACAGAACACTCATTGAGATGGCCAGAACAATGCTAGATGAATACAAGACTCCAAGAAAATTCTGGACTGAAGCCATTGACACTGCATGTCATACAATCAATCGTGTTTATCTTCACAAGCTTCTGAACACGACATCTTATGAACTCCTAACTGGCAAGAAGCCAAATGTCAGTTACTTCAGAGTATTTGGCGCAAGGTGCTGGATCAAGGACCCACACCACACCTCAAAGTTTGCACCAAAAGCACATGAGGGCTTCATGCTTGGATATGGAAAGGATTCGCACTCCTACAGAGTCTTCAATCTCTTTCATTACAAAGTGGTTGAAACAGTGGATGTGCGGTTCGATGAGACAAATGGTTCACAAAGAGAGCAACTGCCAAATGTGCTAGATGAAGTCCCAGCTAGTGAATCAATCAAGCTTATGGGAACTGGAGAGATTATACCTTCTGAAGCACATCATGAAGAAGAACTTATCATCTCAGCACCTGATCAACATGAAGACAATGCTCAGCCTGAAGACATTCCTCCCAACAACAACACAGATCAGCAAGAGCAAAGTCTTCGCCCTGTACATCCTCGTGTTGCAAATGAAGTGCAGATTGACAGAATAATTGACAACATCAATGCACCTGGTCCACTCACTCGTTCAAGGGCAACTCAGCTAGCAAATTTCTGTGGGCACTTCGCATTCGTATCAATATCAAAACCCAAGAAAGTTGAAGAAGCCTTCATGGAACCTGAATGGATTCAAGCTATGCAAGAAGAGCTTCAACAGTTTGAGCTGAATAATGTATGGGAACTGGTTAAGCATCCTGATCCACGGAAGCACAACATAATAGGCACCAAATGGATATACCGCAACAAACAAGATGGGCATGGTCAAGTTGTCAGAAACAAAGCTCGTCTTGTTGCTCAAGGATATACTCAAGTGGAAGGCATTGACTTCGATGAAACATTTGCTCCCGTGGCTAGGCTTGAAGAAATACGCATTCTGCTGGCCTATGCAAATCATCATAACATACTTCTATATCAAATGGATGTGAAAAGTGCCTTTCTCAATGGCAAGATTGAAGAAGTGTATGTTGCACAACCGCCTGGCTTTGAAGATCCAAAACATCCTGACATGGTATACAAGCTCAACAAGGCACTGTATGGCCTCAAACAAGCCCCTAGGGCCTGGTATGACACACTCAAATACTTCCTGAAGAGCAAAGGCTTCATACCTGGTTCCCTGGATCCCACTCTTTTCACGAAGACATATGATGGTGAACTGTTTGTGTGCCAAATATATGTGGATGACATTATCTTCGGCTGCACCAATCAGAAGTACAATGAAGAGTTTGGATATATGATGCAAGAGCAATATCAGATGTCCATGATGGGGGAGCTGAAGTTCTTCCTTGGTCTTCAAATACGACAACAACGGAATGGCATCTTCATATCTCAAGAGAAGTATCTCAAAGATTTCCTGAAGAAGTTCGGTATGCAAGACTGCAAAGGCTTCACAACACCAATGCCAGCCAAACATCATCTAGGTCCTGACGACAATGGTAAAGAGTTCGATCAAAAGGTATACCGCTCCATGATTGGTTCTTTGTTTTATTTATGTGCATCTAGGCCAGATATTATGCTTAGTGTTTGCATGTGTGCTCGATTTCAAGCGGCACCAAAGGAGTCGCATCACTTAGCTGTGAAGCGAATTCTTCGATATTTGGCTCACACCCCAACTCTAGGATTATGGTATCCAAAGGGCTCAGAGTTTGATTTGGTTGGATTTTCGGATGCTGATTATGCTGGTGACAAAGTTGATCGCAAGTCTACATCAGGCACATGTCACTTTTTGGGACGATCACTTGTATGTTGGTCTTCAAAGAAGCAGAACTGTGTATCTCTCTCCACTGCTGAATCTGAATACATTGCTGCTGGATCTTGCTGCGCTCAGCTTCTGTGGATGAAGCAAACACTCAAGGACTATGGCATTCATCTGAAGCAAGTGCCACTTTACTGCGATAACGAAAGCGCCATCAAGATTGCCAACAACCCAGTTCAGCACTCGAAGACAAAGCACATTGAAATTCGTCATCACTTTCTCAGAGATCATGTTGTGAAGGAAGACATTGATATCATACACGTCAACACTGAAGAACAATTGGCAGATATCTTCACCAAGCCCTTGGATGAGAAGAGATTTTGCAAGTTACGGTGTGAGCTAAATATCCTGGAATCCTCAAATGTCCTGTGATCAGGCACACATCCTAACACTTATGCATATGATGACTTAGATGTGCAACGCACAAAGTAAAGTATATCTTCAATCAATGAAGACATACATTCTAAGTGTGAATACATTAATGTGGAATTTGACTTCGGAGCGCCACGATAATTGTGCGCCGTGGCTGGGTCTAATACTTCCTATACGGTGGGTAACGCCACCACCAAACGTTCCATTTTGAAGTGTTTCACTCATGGCGTTACCTTGCAATGTCTTCACATTTGATTTGGCTTCGAACTCAACATGTCTTCATGATTATCTTCACTACGTTGACTATATAGATGTATACATACTAGTGTTCTGTCCTCTACAGCATTCACTTATAGCTATGTCTTCTTGGTTGAATCTTTTGAACTAAGTGAATGTGATCGGACCCTAATCTCTCTATGCTTTCTATCTCAAATTCTATCTCTCCAAGTCATATGCATTCTATTGAACCTGTCGAATGTCTTCACTGCGTCCTTGTCAGCAGAAGATATAAAGACAACCATAAAGTCCGCTTTCAATGCTCATTCCTCCACATAAAATCCGGAGAAGCAGGAACAACCGCCCGACAATCTAGGCGTGCGTGGGACGTGGAACAAACCCCAAACTTCCGCAAACAGGCCACGCGTTCCTCAGATGCGAATCGCCAGGGGCACCTGTGTAATAGCACAGTGCCTCCCCTGAGCCTATAAATTCACACTTACCACGGTCATTATCTCCTTCTTCCACCCTAGCACGAACCCTAGCGCCACCGCTAGCTCTCGACGACGCCGGCTACGAAGCGCTTCGCTGCCGCAACCTCTCCGACGCCGTCTTCATGCCGACTGCGGACATCGTTCTCTCCGCCGTCGCCGTAGGTGTCTTCCATCGCCAAGTTAGGGCACGGAGGACTGAACTGCTCGGCATCAACTCCCACTTCCGTCTAGCAGTTCCAAGTGTGGTAAATAAAACCTCTTTTTACAGCCCCTTTTGATCTCATGGTTCTGTCACTTTCTACCATAAGAAGTTTATCTTCACACAAGTTAGATCTCTCAATCTGCATCTCATAACATGCCTAGTATATTCACTTGTGCTTCATGAAGTAGTTAGATTCCTCACTTGTACTGATCTGTGGGTTCGTACAAATCTGGAACCAACTTCTTATCTATGAGTGAATGTCTTCGCACGATGAGGTCAATGTCTTCTAAACTAATTAATCTTCAAAACCTTCTGAGAATGCATATGACCTCTTCCCCTTCCCTCGCACCTTAATGCTGTCACAGGTACATGTCCGTGGGAGAATCCTTTGGTTCTCATAGTCTGCATTCATTTGCAGAATTCCTACAGCATCACATAAACTCTCCTGAAGCCAGTTCCTGTTGGTCCAGCAAAAGAAAGCCTTTGAAGCATTTGAAAGTTTTGAAGCCTTTCAAGTTAAAGTTTATGGCTTCAGAAGCAGCAGCAAGGAAGGGGGGCAGACAGAGACGTGAAGGAACTTCCAAAGATCTGCCTGAAGACCTGGCAGAAATGTATAAAACAGATCCAGAAGAGAGTTATGGGCAGCGCAAGACCCGAATCCAATGGATTCGACGCTATTGGGCTGAACAATGGTTCAAATACCGCTTCGTCACCCAGGAGTATGCTGAGAAAAGCGCCATTAAAAGACCATGGGGAGATATTTTATACAAGAACCTTGTTCCCAGGACCAGAGATGAAGCCATTGCTCAAGGCTTCTACCCATGCATGGTCCGAGGACCACAGCCTGATGATGCACATCCGTCGTCACTACTCTGGTGTCGTGACGACAATCTGTTCAAGCGCAACTTCCAGTTTGCCCAACAGTCAGCGAAGCTGAACAAGAAGAAATTTGGGTTAGACTTCAACCCTGGTCTCTCCGCACCAAGGGCAGATGGCACACGCGACGCAGAACCCAATATCATTGGTCCGTTTGCCAACCTTGAAGGCCTCATCACCCACATCTTAGTCCAAGGGACTGCCGTGAATGACCCTCCAGCTGACTCTGAGTCTGATGAAGCTCCTGCTGTACCGAAGCCAAAGCAGTCGAAGAAGCCAAAAGCTTCAAAGCCAGCCCCTTCATCAAAAATCTCAAGGGCAAAGCCATTGGCAACTGCACCTCCTGAAGACAGTGTGCAGTCTGAAGACATATCCCGCGTCTCCAAGCCCCAGAAGGCCAAGGAGCCTCAGCCACACACCGGCAAAGAGCTCACAGCTGCTGCCATTCTGCACAGCGAAGCCATTGATCTGTCAAGTGATGAAGATCTTGGAGATGACGCTCTAGAGCAGCTCATCAAGAGCAAAGAAGAAGCTGAAATCTTCAACAATTTGCCTCTCTTTGATGTCGCCATCATCCACAGCTTCATCGATGAATGGTTTGCCTCACCAGACATCAGCTTCGAAGATCTGCAGCTGCCCGTTGGCCTCAGCGTCGCATTCCAAGGCGCTATTGCTTCAGAACTTGCTATTGCCCAGCGCATAGTTGAACTGAAGCAGAAAATTGATCATGAAAAGGCTCAGTTCAAGAAGCATATGGCCAAGCTCAGCGTGCAAGAAGTGAAGAGCTTCAAGACCATGTTGCATGAGCTCAAGGAAAATTTTCTGAAGAAGCGTGCAGAAGCTCAGGGCTCACGTGAGCGAATGAAGTCTCTGGCAGAACGATGTGTGCAAGCCTACAATGAGGCCGAGAAGCGCAAGGCACTTGGGCGTCCAGGCATCGACCCCAAGATGGCCGCGAAGAAGAAGAAGAAGCCTGCTATGGCTGAACCAGAGGCACCTAGGCAAGAAGCAGTTCCAATTGTCTTCCCAACTGTAACGACTGGCTCGAAGCCAAAGAGCCGGTCAACAGCTTCAGAGCTCAAGAAGACAAGAACTGCTGAGGCTGAAGCCAGGAAGAGGAAGAGCTCTGAAGCCTCTCCTAGTGCCCCCAGCAAGAAGAAGCGAAAAATCAAGAAGTCTCGGGCTGCTCCCACAGAGCCCTTGATAGTTGAACCTATCTCTATGGTGCACCCCAACGCAGAACGATAACTGACAGTTCATGAGCCTGCTTCCACAGAGGCTCCTGAAGCTGAAGACATACCAGCAGCCGACCCCATTGCTGCTGAAGACATTGGTCATCAGGACAATGTACAAGATGATGCAGCCCTTCCTCAGTATGAACACAGCGAACTCATCAGCATTGGCCGTCCTCTGACGCCAATTGCACAAGATGCGTCATGGGCGGATCGCCCTCAAGAGGAAGAAGACTTTGAGGCCCAGCCCACTCCAACCCCACAAGCGCCGTCTGCGTTCCGCAGGCTTCGCAAAGGTCCAAGGCCTCAAGTCCATGCTGAAGACATTCCGGCTGCATCAGCCGAAGAAAATGAAGGAGTACCACAAGATCCCACTCCCCCGCTACACCAAGAAGCAGTTCTCCAGGAGAACGTGCTTGTGACTGACCCTCCTGCTAGTCAAGCGGAGGCTGAAAATGTTGAGGCTGCCACAACAAACACTGAAGCCAATGTGGAGCCCTCCCCACCAAAAGCTTCAGCAGACAGCGAAGCTACTGATCAAGACACTTCTGTTCCTGAGTCTGCTGCAGGTCCTCAATTTGATTACCATGTTGAGCACATGCCTCATGTCCAGAAGCCAGTCCCAAAGCTGCCAAGGTTCCCAGGTCCTGCATCAGCACCTGGCTCTTTTGACATCAATAGCTTCAAGGCAGACAATACGTACTTCAACAGCTCCAAGAACCCCTATTCAAGGGAAAGGATTTCATCAGATAGGTTCTGGAGCTATCCTCAGCGCAGCTACTATTCAAGCATCCTATACAACCAAGGTCGCATCTTCCCGCACAAGCGCCTTGATGTTGAAGCCATTGCTGGTCTGCCCTGTCTAGAGGAAGCTTTGGATTGCTTTAAGCAAGTGGGTCTGCTGCAGTTTGTCACTGAAGAAGAGCACTGGAATGAAGAGCTTCTGCTTCAGTTCTATGCCACCCTCCATATTAAAGGATACAACAGAGATCCGAAGACTTGGGTCCTGGAGTGGATGACCGGCAATGTCCATCATGAAGCCAATGCATTTGATATCATTGAGCTCACCGGCCTGCCCACTCCTGGCGAATTCTTCGAGGAAGGCTGCCAACTACATGCTGAAGCTATTGAGAGCATATTCCAGAGGCCCGAACCAAACATGAGTCAGATGCTCTCAATGATGAAGCCATTGCCTCATGATGCACCCTATCCAACTGAGTTCTTCGTTGAAGACCTTGAGTACCTGCCCAGGACCATATATCACATCATCCGGCGGACTCTCTGGCCCATTAAGGGACACTCTCCACATGCCAAGATTGAGGGTGCAATGAAGACTCTCATATTCTATATCCTTCATGTCAAATGCTTCAACGCACAGGATTTCTTCATACGCCAACTTGCAGCGTCAGGCTCAGATTTATTTGGTTTGAAGTTCTATGCTCCTTGGGTTATGAGGCTGATCAAACTACACTCTACGATCTCGTATCAGCCCTCAGCCCGAAACCATCGGATCTTCTTGCCAGATGTGGATACCTCTGCTGAAGCTATATATCCTGAGCCTGCCAAGCAACCGTTGAGTCTTCAGAATGCAGAACACCAGAGCTTCACTCAGAATGATGAAGGTGTTGAATCCATCTCCAGGGTGTATCCTTTGGCTGGCACTACACGTGCGCCACACCCTGCTTCAACTGAAGCCACTGATAGTGCAACTGCTTCAAGACCCAAGAAGCGCGCTCGTGTTCTCAATGACCGAGAGCTTCTTGTGGCCCTTCATCAAAAACAAGATAGGCATCACGACTGGCTAAAGCGTCAGATGAAAAGCCTCTTGGTGGATCTTAATCGTCCTCGAAATCTTGCCACCAAGAATGCTTTTGTTACACATGAAACCTGCCGTCGTACGTGGAAAGGGCTCTCAATGATGTGTACTGAAGCTGAACTTGAAGAGGATGGCTTCACTGAGCGCTTCAAGTTTGACACCACACCTCCTCGAAGGGCTGTGATGCGCAACACACCATCACTTGAAGACTCTGAGTTTTCTTCATCTGCTGCCACAGTCACTGCCAGAATCATTGATGAAGAAGATGATGCTACATCACCGCCACCTGCTTCAGCACCACCAAGCTCTTCTGCACCGCCAAACACCTCCAACGACCCTGCTGCTCCTGAGAACGAGTAGACACTCTATGTCTTCAAACCTTTTTCGTCCTTGCTGACAAAAGGGGGAGAAGCACATGAGTTGATAGTCTTCAAGCGGGTCCATATGGGCGGGTGCTTTATGTTTTGCTATTTTGCTTCGTGCTTACAACTCTCGTTTTTGCTTCATTTGGTTCTTTGAGTTGTAACACTAAAACTCGATGGTCGTCTGCTACTTGTTTGCCACCTTGCTTTGCGAAGATAAATTCCGCATGTGCAACGATAAATTCCGCACTTATCTCATTCCGCAGACGTCCATTTTCCATTATGCATGTCATTATCTTCATACACTTTCACATGCATAGTGGATTATCATCATAAGCTGAAGTGGATCTCCACAAGTACAACCTGCCATGTGCATTTGCATTCCAACAGCAAATTAACTTATATGCACATCTTCAGGGGGAGCCCTTGCAACTTATGAAGACAATTCCTTATCCTTTACAATTTCACAGACTATATTCCCCGTTGAAAACTTCAACTAGTTTGTCATCAATCACCAAAAAGGGGGAGATTGTAAGTGCATCTAGTGCCACCCCTAGTTGGTTTTGGAGTATTGACGACAAACCTAGTTGAGGGACTAATGTGTTTGTGAGAATTGCAGGATAACACAGGTAGAAGTCCCTCATTGATTCGGTTTTACTACCAGAGATGACCCCTAAAAATGTATGAAGACATTGAAGCCAAAGGTGGTATATGAAGATATTCACATTGAAGACTATGACAAATGAAGACACGTTATGAAGCCTATGGAGCTCGAAGACTTAGATCTTTCGTAGTTCTTTTTCTTTTGTGTTGAGTCATAGGAACCCACCGTACTGTTAAGTGGGGTCCAGGAGAACCAGTCAGAATGACTGAAGTGATGCCTAAACCAAAAACCTATGTCTTCGAGTGAAGACAATGAAAGCGAATCTTGTCCAGAGCCGGACAAGTCAGCTTTGCTTGTAGCCCAAGTAAAGTTGCCATGACAGTTTGAAATCTGACCGTTGAGACACGTGTTAGTTCCTTAGTGACCCAGGGTAATTTCGGACAAATCAGGTCGGGTTGCCAAGTGGCTATAAATAGCCCACCCCCTACAACCATAAACGGTTGGCTGCTCAGAGTTAGTGTACGGCTTTTGTCGTTTGAGAGCAACCCACCTCGAAGCCTTTGAGAGAAAATTCCTAGCGAGGAGAAAGCCCTAACGACCCAGAGCCAGAGTAAATTGGGCATCACTTAGGTCTTCTTGTCTGTGTGATCTGAAGACTTATTACACTTAAGGACTGTGCATCCTCCAGACGGTTAGGCGTCGTGTTCAGAGCATCCAAGAGACATTGTAGATTGCCAGTGAACAAAGTCTGTGAAGGTTTGGGAGTCTACCTTGAAGACTTACCAGAGTGATTGGGCGAGGACTATGTGACCTTAGCTCAAGGAGAATACGGTGAGGACTTGGTGTCCTGAGCTGCGTGTTCAGGACTGGTGTGTCCGGGACTGTGTGTCCTAAGGTTTAAATACCTAGCCGCTCCAACCAGACGTACAGTTGTCACAGCAACTGGAACTGGTCCAACACATCATTGTCTTCAACGAGTCACTGGTTTCATCTTCACTTCCTTTTTCTTACTGTTACTCTTTGTGAAGCCATTGCATGCTTGCTCTATCTTTTGTCCTCACAACATGAATCTATGATCTGTTTGGCTTCATAACTTCTTCCTTCCTGATCCTTATTACACTACAGCTGTTTGTCATTGTGCTTTCACTCTATTGAATACTTGACCATGGCTGGCCTAGTGTAATCTAACTTCCGCTGCATAGTAATAGGCATAATCTTCGCTGTTTGTCTTCATAACTCCCACGTTTTGAAGACTTTCATAAAAATCGCCTATTCACCCCCCCTCTAGTCGATATAACGCACTTTCAGTGATGTGGGTGGATCTATCATTCTACGTCTGCAGAGCCCGGCCGCGCGCGTGCCTCACCCAGCGATGGTGCCAACCGGAAACCAGGACGGGGCCACGGAGTGAGGGGCTACGCGACCAGTTAGGCTCCTGAGTCGCGATGCTCAGGAGTCCCCCTTGACGCTCAAACGACAAGTAGGGAGGTATGATGTGGGTGGATCCACCGTTCTACGTCTGCAGAGCCCGGCCGCGCGCGTGCCTCGCCCAGCGATGGTCCCGACCGGAAACCAGGACGGGGCCACGGAGTGAGGGGCTACGTGGCCAGTTAGGCTCCTGAGTCGCGATGCTCAGGAGTCCCCCTTGACTCTCAAACGGCCTTCGTACCTTGGCTCCGCTCGGGGAGAGACGCGCGACGAACCAGGCCCGGGGGGACCTGGCTGGGCGGCATGCGTCTGGGTGTGACCCAGGCGCAGCCCCCGTGCCCAGCCCCCTCGTGCGGCACTCCCGAGGGGAGGCGTTACGATGAGGCTAGACACTGAGCTCTGGGCTCCCTGAGGTTGATGCGGCCCGGGGGCCACCCTCAGTTGTTTATCACCAGCGCGGAGCATAGCACTACCGTATGTGTACGGGCATAGCCGCTCCTCGGCAGTGTCGTCAGCCAGCGCGGAGCATGGTGCTTCCACTGGTACGTGGGAGGGGGGCCCCCTCTGGGAGGAGCCCCCGGGGCGTGTACAGCCCCGCCCTGACATGTGGCTGGCACGGTAGGGCCTGGCGAGGTGTATCTGGGCACCCGTGAGCCAGCGCGGGACTCACGGGGCCCTACCTCTAGGCGGGTTGCGCCTGGCACTGGGCCTTATCTTGTGATGTGTCCCTGCAAATTTGGTTAGATGCCTGCACTCTACGTCCTCGGGTCCCGGCCCTCGAGCTGGTCTCAGCCGTCGCTGGTATGCCAGGTCACGATGCCATGGACAAGGCCAGAGGGTGAGGGCTGGAGAGCCAGTAAGAGCCCTGAGTCGCGATGCTCAGGTACCCCCCCTTTAACGTGCAAGTGGTCGGCATGGAGAAGAAGAGGTGCCGTGTACCGGCATCGAATAATCATGCATGGTGGGTTTAACGCATAATCGGAAATAAATGCAAATGGGATACATGCCACTGGGCCTGGCCCGAGCGGCTTCGGGATCATGCGGCCCGAGGGGCGCCCCAACAAGGTAAGCTAATGATGCAAAATAAAAAGGGATACACTTCGCAGGGACGGACCCACGCGGCCTGGGAATAATGCAGCCCTGGGGCGCTCCCAGTTGAAAGTGAAACTTGAAGGATGTCACCTGATGATGCTGAAGACGAAGGGGTGTTGGTGTAGCAGACTCGGTGGGCTGCAAAAGCCGATCCTCATGAGCCCCCAGGCCCAGGAGCCTCGGGAGGCTCCGGAGGCGCTTGTAACACCCTCGATGCGACTATATCTCCCACGTGTCGAGGCACGACTTAGAGGCATAATCGCATTGAAGGCATATGTCGCAAGTTAGGCAATCTTCACAACATCCCATGTAATATAAATAATAAAGGGGATAACATAGTTGGCTTACACTCGCCACGTCAATCAAGTACATAAATAACATTACATCATCCAAACACTCATGGCCCGACTATGGCGCCAAAATAAGAGAGAACCCAACATGCGACTCGGTCCCAATCACCCCCAACTGGGCACCACTACTGATCATCGGGAAAGGAAACATAGTAACGTTGAGAGTCTTCGTCGAACTCTCACTTGAGCTCACACGCGTCTCCTGGAGCGGAATCATCAGGCCCTGCATCTGGTGTAATAGTAATCTGTGAGCCACAGGGACTCAGCAATCTCGCACCCTCGCGATCAAGACTATTTGAGCCTATAGGTATGACAAGGTAAAATATGAGTGGAGCTGCAGCAAGCGACTAGCAAGTATGGTGGCTAACTTATTCGCAAAAGAGAGCGAGAAGAGGAGGCAAAGCGCGAGCGAGAAACTAGAGAGCAACCCGCACAAACATTACTCCAACACCGTGTCCACTTCCCGGACTCCGCCGAGAAGAGGCCATCACGGTAACACACTCAGTTGATTCATTTTAATTAAGTTAAGGTTCAAGTTATCTACAACCGGACATTAACAAATTCCCATCTGCCCATAACCGCGGGCATGGCTTTCGAAAGTTCAATCCCTGCAGGGGAGTCCCAACTTATCCCATGACAAGCTCTCACGGTCAACGAAGGAATAGACCCCCTCCCAAGACGTTCCGATCAGACTCGGTATCTCGGTAACTCAAGACACTTCGACAGGTTAAAACAAGACCAGCAACACCGCCCGAATGTGCCGACAAATCCTGATAGGAGCTGCACATATCTCTTTCTCAGGGCACACTCAGATTGTCCTAGGTACGGGTAGGCCAGCCTAGAGTTGCGCCTGGTGGCCACCGATAGCTGACAGGTGGACCAACACTCAGAGGAGCACTGGCCCGGGGGGGTTAAAATAAGATGGCCCTTGAGTCTGCAGAACCCAAGGGAAAGAAAAGGGCTAGGTGGCAAATGGTAAAACCAAGGTTGGGCATTGCTGGAAAAGCTTTAATCAAGGCGAAATATCAAGGGGTTCCCATTATAACCCAACCGCGTAAGGAACGCAAAAATCCGGGAACATAACACCGATATGACGGAAACTAGGGCGGCAAGAGTGGAACAAAACACTAGGCGAGAGGCCGAGCCTTCCACCCTTTACCAAGGATATAGATGCGTTAAGATAACATAGCAATATAATGATATCCCAATCAAGTAAATAAATGTTCCAACAAGGAACGGCCTCCAATCTTCACCTGCAACTAGCAACGCTATAAGAGGGGCTGAGCAAAGCGGTAACATAGCCAATCAACGTTTTGCTAGGACAATGGTGGGTTAGAGGTTTGACATGGCAATTTGGGAGGCTTGCAAGCAAGTGGTAGGCATCTTAGCAATGGCATAGCAAAAGAGCGAGCAAACTAGCATAGCAAAGATAGTAGTGATTTCGAGGGTATGGTCATCTTGCCTGCACAGTTGTCAGAGTTGACTGGATCCTCAAAAGCAAACTCAACGGTCTCCTCGTTAGCAAACTCGTCTCCCGGCTCTACCCAAACAATACAAACAAGCAACAAGGATACAATCAACCACGTGCAAACTCAAACAACACGATGCAAAGATGATATGCTATGCGGGATGCGACGCGGGATGCAAAATGCAAGATATGACAGGAAATGCATGAACCTGGCCTCAACTTGGAATTCCAAGGGTGCCACTGGAAAGATGAGATGAAATCGCTTGAAAACGATATAAAGAACGCCGGAATCGGAGTTACGGTTTGGAAATGGCAAGCGATTCAAATATGACACCGGTCTGCGATTTACAGCAAGTAGGCATCTAAATGCAATGAAATGACATGCTACAACACCCAAACATGACATCAAAATACATGGCAGGGAAGCATTCATGATGTTTAACAAAAGTCTAGCACTGATCTACGGCCAATTCATCCATTAGGAGGTTCAAACAAGCATGGCAAAAACGCAAATGGTAAAACAGATCTCAGACTTAGTGAAATTAACACTTGTTTGGAATTTCAGATCATATAGCCCTCTTCGGAGCAACAAAACAACATGCTACAGGACCTGAACATGACAAAGAAAGACATGACATGGAGCTACTCAAAAATCTTAACAAAAGTCCCTTAGTGACCTTGAGCCAAAAGGGATCACAAAATATACTAACAAGCACACGAACATAGCAAAAACATAATCAGTTTTCAGACTTAGTGAAAACTGGGACATGCTGAAACATATCTCACGAAGGCATGTTTACGAGCTCGATGCACTCACCACGGTGCAAGTCATGGCAAGACAAGCATACATCCCTTAAGAAGGCACAAAATGCAAACTAGACATGGCAATAACAATGGCATAGCATGCACGGATCAACTACAACAACATCGGCAAAATCGCAAACAAGTTGACGATCTGCCCAGATTCGCAACGAAGTAAAAGTAGAGCTCGATTGACTCAAGCTAGGGTGCTCCATAATTTCAAACAAAGACATGGATGGATAGAGCACTACAATATTAACAAAACTCCCTTACTGATCATCCTCAAAAGAGGCACGGATCACTAGGAAACAACAAGAACATATGGCATCATGAGATAAACAATCCCAGGACTTAGTGAAATTACCAAGTCCCTGAAAACAGAATTAGCAAGTGCACCACTTTGCAAGCTTGCAAAAGTCACCACACATATCCTAAAAATACATGGGTTGCACCTCTGGAAAGATGACAAAACCCTTAACAAAACATCTGAAGAACTCACGGGCATGTCATGCACACATTAATCATGGCAAAAATGACAAAAGTGCTAAACGGAGTAACAGATCTAACAATTAACTCAAGTAGCCCTCTTCTAACAGCATTTTGGGCATCAAGATGAGCTTAAATGAAAATGATGCAATGGAATGAAATGATGTACTCTCTGAGATGAACATTTTGATATGCTATATACATGAATCGGAGCTACGGATGCAAAGTTAAGGAGCCGCGAACATAGCAACTTGGATCAGGAATTTCGGGACTTAGACGAAATTTACCCCTAGGGTTTCACTGTTCACCGGATCCGGATCTGGGCACGGAAATCGAGGATCGCCGGGATCCCACCGGAGCTGACCCGGAGCTCGCCGGAGTGGGTTCGTCGGCCGGGGAAGAGGGGAGGCGAGGCCGGGGCGGCTCCGGCCCGGCGCGGTGGCGGCGGCGGCGGTGCGTGGAGGCGGCGGCGGCGGAGCGTGGAGGCGGCGGCCAGCGATGGAGCGGCGGCGGAGCGGCGGAGGCGGCGGCGCGCGCCGGCCGGCCGGGCGGGGCCGGGCGGCGCCTCGGGCGCGAGGAGGCGTCGGGCGAGGGAGCGGGCTCCGGGGGCCCGAAGCGGGCTCCGGCGGGCCGCGCAGCGCGGCGGCGAGGGGCTGCCACTTGGCAGCGCGCTAGTGGGCGCGGGCGGCGGCGGACGTTGTTCGGCCCGCTCCGGACACGTCCGGCGGCGGCGGATCTGGGATTTTTAGGGTTAGGGGGGAGAGGATCCGTGAATTTGGAATGGGGGGGTGTATATATAGGCATAGAGGGAGCTAGGAGAGTCCAAATGAGGTGCGGTTTTCGGCCACACGATCGTGATCGAACGCTCTAGGACATGGAGCAGAGTTTGGTGGGTTTTGGGCCAAATTGGAGGGGTGTTGGGCTGCAACACACACGAGGCCTTTTCGGTCCCTCGGTTAACCGTTGGAGTACCAAACGAAGTCCAAATGGTACGAAATTTGACAGGCGGTCTACCGGTAGTAAAACAAGGCCGCTTGGCAAGTCTCGGTCCAATCCGGAAATGTTTAATCCCCACACATGAAAGAAAGCTAGAAATGGCCACCGGAGGAGAACGAAGCGCCGGAATGCAAAACGGACAATGGGGAAAAAGCTCGAATGCATGAGACGAACACGTATGCAAATGCAATGCACATGATAACATGATATGAGATGCATGACAACGATAACAACACACGGAGACAAAACCCGAACCCGAGGAAATAAATATAACTTAACGCCGGAAACGGCAAGAGTTGGAGTACAAATTGGGAAAGTTACATCCGGGGTGTTACAGCACTGGCGGCTCCTCGCGGGCCATCTCCACCCCTGCCAGGGCAGCGGAACGCCTGGCCTCTCGTGCCTCCATGATGCCCCTCATGAGGCGCTGGTACATGTCAGCCACGCTCGGCAAGCCGTAAGGCATGCGAACGTAGCTGTGGGGTGGACCTCCGCAGCGCCCCACTCGCGAGGGCCAGAGGCGCTCCAGGAAGGCGACTCGGTTGAGCCCTGGTATGTCGATGCAGACGTGCAGCCCGCCATCCTCGCCTGGATGGGGGGCCACTGCTGGTAGGCGACGGCCGCCTTTCATGACTCTTGACTCCTGTAGCTCCTGAATGGCCTTGCTGACGAACTCCTGAGGGTCTGGATCTCCTTGCCTTGCTCCTTCTCGAGGGAAACATGCTTCAAAACACGCCTCCGGGTGGTGCCCAAGCGTCTCCCTCGTGACCCTAGCTAGGTCGGTGGCCCTCCAGGGGAGAGCCCCCGAGCCCTGCCTGAGGAGGGCGCTGGGCGCGCTTTCCTATGCGATGGAGGGAGATTCCCCTTGGGCAGGCGCGGGCCCAGAGGGGCCTGCCTCCTGAGGAGCCGGGCCGGACGATGCCTTCTTCTTCTTGGGGGCGGCCTCGGGAAGCCTCCTGCTTCCGCGATCCGGGTCTTCTAGTGATGCGGCCTGAAAGGCTCGTTCCAGGGAACACACCGCGTCCTTCTCTTCACATGGCACCGTGATGACTCCGCCACTTCCTGGCATCTTGAGGACGTTGTAGCCGTGGTGAGTTATGGCCATGAACTTGGCCAGCGCTGGGTACCCAAAGATGGCGTTGTACGGTAGGCGAATGTGGGCGACGTCGAAGTCAATGAGCTCGGAGCGGTAGTTGTCGCGTGCCCCGAAGGTGACAGGGAGGCGGACCTGCCCAATCGGGACCGTGGAGCCGTCGGTGATACCGGAGAAAGGCTTGGTTGGCTGAAGTTGGCTGTAGGGCACTTGGAGGTTGTTGAATGTTTCCACGGACAGGATGTTGAGCCCTGCCCCGCCATCGATGAGGGTCTTGGTGACCACCATGTTGCTGATGATTGGGGAACAAAGCATCGGGAGGACTCCGGCTATAGCCGCACACTTGAGCTGATCTGCTGAGCTGAACGTGATGGCGCACGCCGACCACCTGAGAGGGCGCGTGGCTTCAAGCCTGGGGAGGACTGCGTTCACTTCGCCGGCGAGCTTCTTGAATATGCGTTGAGAGGCTGGGGCTTGAGCCCCGCCCAGGATGCAGGCGATCGCGCGCGGCTCCTGGAAGCCCCCAGCCTCCTCGTCCTAGTGGCGGTCCTTGTTTCTCCTTGGCTGCGGTGGCAGCAGTGGGAGGCCTACGTTGCCTTGCGGGCGATCCTCGCGAGGCTGATCCCTCCAGTCTTCCTCGCGAGGCTGATCCCTCCATCCTCTCTCGTGAGGCGGGTCTTGCCAGCGATCCTCGCGAGGTTGGTCGCGCCACCCTTGGCGTGGGCCATGGTCTTCCCAGCATCCTGCGTTCCTTCCTCCTCTTCGGCCGTAGCCCCGGTCACCGCGGTCGGGGCGACGACCGATCCTTCCTTCACGCACGGCTCGGAGTTCTTGACATTCGTTGGTGTTGTGGGTGTGGAGGTCGTGGTACACACAGTACCGGCTGCCCTTTGGAAGGTTCGAGCTGATCTCTGCCCCGCTTGGTGTCTGGTTCTGCCGCGAGCACGACAGCCCCCTTGCGCTTCACATCCTTGGCCTTGAGCTTCTTCTCTTCTGGGTCTGCGGCAGGCAGCTCGAGGAGGGAGAGATGCCCTTCCTCAGCCCTGGCGCACTTGTTTGCCAATTTGAATAGTTCCAAGGAAGTGCACAGGTCTTCATGCATCGCCAGCTCCTCCTTCATCTTAATGTCGCGCACGCCGTTGGAGAAGGCTGAGATGATGGCCTCCTCAGTCACCTTGGGAATCTTGATGCGTGCGTTGTTGAAGCGCTGGATGTACTTCTGCAGGGTCTCCCCGGGTTGTTGCTTGATGCGGCGCATGTCGCTCACGGCGGGTGGCCGGTCGCAGGTGCCTTGGAAGTTGGCGATGAAGCGGGTGCGCATCTCCTCCCAGGAGGAGATTGTGCCTGGAGCCAGGTTCAGGAGCCAGGTGCGGGCCCCGTCCTTGAGCACCATGGGAAACCAGTTCGCCATGACCTTCTCGTCTCCGTTGGCAGCTTCGATGCCCAGCTCGTAGAGCTGGAGGAACTCTGCAGTGTCAGCCGTGCCGTCGTAGCGAGGAGGCAAGTCTGGCTTGAACTTGCCGGGCCACGCGACGCTGCGTAGTTCGGTGGTGAAGGCGCGGCAGCCTGCTGTGGCCACGGGAGGCCTTGGGTGTCGGAGAGCCTGGTCTTGCATGTCCCCACGCGTTGGAGCAGGAGGATGGTCGCGACGTGCTGGAGCAGGGAGCGCCCGGGCAGCTTCTGGCGGGCGTGGGACTTCTTGGCAGCTCTGTTCTTGCCGCGCTGGAACCTGGCGGAGCGGGTTCCGCCCAGGGGCCACGTGCCTTGGAGCCATGGCGTCTTCTTGAGGAGGAGGCGGGCGGGGCGCCGCCGGAGCCTCGTCGCCCGCGCGGGGCGGGGTGCGGTGCAGCGGAATGGACGGCGCAGGAGAGCCCCCTGCGGCGCGGACGAGCTCGGCGACATGGTCGAGCCATTCTTCGTAGACGTCGTCGACGGGACGGTAGCGCAGGAGCTCGTTTGCCGTGATGAGTGCAGCCCAAGCCTCCATGGGCGCGCGAAGCGCGCGGGACGAAGATCCAGCCGGGGCGAGCGAGGGAGTTGCGGTGCGGCCATCTTGCCGCACGGATGGATGCTGAGACGATGCTTGCTGTTCGTCCCCCGCCGGGCCGGTGGCGGCGTTGACGGCAGGTGACGGGGAACGGCGTGGATGCTCGCCGACAGGGGCCGTCTGGGCGACGCGGGAAGCGAGTGCGGCCCGGCGCTCGGCGCGGGCCCGACGAGCGTCAGACATGGGCGTGATGGTCGGAGGAGAACGGGGCGGCGGAAGACGAATTCCGGCGCACCCCTACCTGGCGCGCCAAATGTCGGACTTCGGGTTCCGGCAGACCCTTGAGGTTCGAACACTGGGGTGCGCGCGGAGATTTCACCTCCTACCTACTTGCACCCCTCCGCCATGCTAGGATCTAAAACTAAGGAAAGAACAACACAAGAGACACAGGGTTTATACTGGTTCGGGCCACCGTTGTGGTGTAATACCCTACTCCAGTGTGTGGTGTGGTGGATTGCCTCTTGGGCTGATGATGATGAACAATACAAGGAAGAACAGCCTCGCGAGGGTCTCTTCTTGGCTAGGGCGATGAACTGCTCGGAGGAGTTCAGTCACCCTTCTCTCTCTCTCTCTCTCTCTGCTTCCTCCAACCGACCGAACCCCCTTGCTATGTGGGTGGCTGGTCCTATTTATAGAGGCCCTGGTCCTCTTCCCAAATATCGAGCGGGAAGGGAGCCAACATTGGCGGGCTAATTTGAAGGGGGACAACAAGTATCAGCTATCCTGACAAAAGTAGTCTTCGCCTGCGCAAAGCTCTGGTGATGACGCCGTCTTGGGCTCCACGATGACCTCCGTCTCGTAGTCCTCCTGGTCTTGGTCTCATTGCACCGAAATGGCAACCTTTGCCTGATGCCTCGGTACTCCGCGGCTGCGCTTGCCCCCTTTGCACCAAAGAGGAAAGGAGGACGCTGCGCGGGCTGGCACCCGCCTGGCGCCCTGAGTCGTCATGGCTTGCGTCACGGGCACCTCGTGAGGTACCCCGCCTTGATCTCTCCGCCTCCTCGTGAGCCAGCCTGACGAGGCCGTGCCTGAGGAAGCTCCGCGTCGTCCGCCCCGCGAGGCTTGGCCCCTCGCGAGGGTCTTGGGTTTGTGTTGGTGAAGATGGGCCGTGCTGGGGTCCCCTTTGAGCCACGCCGCAGGCCGCAGGCAGGCAAGTCTGGGGACCCCCGTTCCCAGAACGCCGACAGGTTGAACAGTAGCCGGTGGAGTAGCGCGCGGTAGAGGGTGGATGAACAGGAGCCCGCGGAGGCTGGAGGAGGTCGACGGTAGCCCGTGGAGGCTGGAGGAGGTCGACGGTGGAGATGAACGATATCTCGTGGAGTCCCATTTTGCGGTATGCCACACCCCTCCTGATGAACAGGAACCCCATTTCGACCGTAGCGCTCCAACACAAGTCCGTTTCGTCTGTTTTGTGATACGCCACACTCCTCCCGATCAACAGGATTCCCGTTTCGACCGTAGGAGGTCCGTTTCGTCCGTTTTGCGGTACACCACACCCTTGCCGATCAACAGGACCCCCGTTTCGACCGTAGGAGGTACGTTTTCTCCATTTTGCGATACGCCAGACCCCTCCCGATCAACAGGACCCTGTTTCGAACGTAGTAGGTCTGTTTCCTCCGTTGTGCGGTACACCAGGCCTCATTTCCATTGCCTGTTCCGTCCAAGCCCTCCCGATGAACATGACCACGCATTCCGTTCCGACCCAGCCGGTTGGCTCCCACGCGTTCCGTTGCCTCCCGATGAACACGACGCATTCCGTTGCCTCCCCATGAACACGACGCATTATGTTGCCTCCCCATGAACACGACGACGACACTGTTTCTCCGTTCCGACCCAGCCATGTACACGAGCCCTGGCCGTACGTATGCGCGAGTAGGCGTTCGAGACCCCACCCGTATGTACATATACGTGGCCATATTTTCTTTCTTGCACCCTGGCCGATGTACGTACGTGTACATGCTACGTGCGCGCCTCTACTACGACATGTATGTGCCTCTACTACGACACATGCGCGCCTCTACATCCACCAGTATATATGTACGTACACGTTCGCGACCAGAATGACAACGCTACGTACGCTTCGACTAGGTGGGTCCCGACTGTCAGGCACTTCCTTGCCTATGAAGATGTAGCTGGTGGGTCCCAGTAGTCAGGGGGCGAATCATTTTTTTTGCCCGGACGCATTTCCTTGCGTGCGAAGATGTAGCTGGTGGGTCCCAACAGTCAGGGAAAACATTTTTTCGTGAAATACAGTGGCCCGTCCGATGGGTCCCAGCTGTCAGGTGGAGGAATCATTATTTTCCACGTAATAAGGAGGCACTTCCTTGCTGCGGCCGTGGACCCAGCTGTCAGCCTCTCCACATACAGTCCACGTTCGATGGAAGTCGTTCCTTGACCATGGTGGACGACGGCGAGGCCTAGGAAGGGGACGACGGGGAGCCGGGGAAGACGCGATAGTGGAAGCCCGCGCGGAGAGGAGTACGAGGGTTCACTGGTTCGGCTGCGGTGTGAGGCTGCCGTCGCCGCAGGGCATGGCCAGCGGTGGGAATAGTAGGGGGCGGTGAGGCCTCCGCGGCAGCACAACCGGCCATGGGAGGCAGGAGTATGCGGCACGACCGGCGCTGCTTTGGGTGGCTGGAGCAAGAAGACCAGAGGTTGAAGAAGCACTACGGCCGTTGGATGGACATCGTACGGTCACTGGAGGTAGAATCGTTCATATTGACTAAAGTTGACAAAGGCCCCCGTCCCAGTCAACTTAGTAGGCCCACAAGTCAGCCTCCCACCATGGTGGGTCCCAGCTAGCAGGGGGAGTATTCATTTTTTTGTGCGTAATAAGGAGGCACTTCCGATGGGTCCGAGCTGACAGCGGGGGGAACGTTTTTTTTGCGAAATACGCTGGCCTGTCCGGTGGGTCCCAGCAGTCAGGGGGAAACGTTTTTTTCGTGAAATAAGGTGGCCCGTCTGGTGGGTCCCTGCTGTCAGGTGGAGTAATAATTATTTTGCGCGTAATAAGGAGGCACTTCCTTGCGGCCGCCTGGACCTAGCTGTCAGCCTCTCCATATACAGTACTCTTCCGATGGAAGTCGGTCGTTGACCACGCCGCGCCGAGAGCACCAGGGCGGTGGCTGGACGACGGCGAGGCCTAGGAAGGGGACGATGCGGAGCCGGGGAAGACACAGCAGTGGAAGCCCGCGCAGAGAGGAGTACGAGGGTTCACTGGTTCGGCTACGGTGTGAGGCTGTCGTCGCCGCAGAATAACAGGGGGTGTCGGTGAGTAGAGGGATGGCCTGGCCAGCGGTGGGAGTAGTACGGGGCGGTGAGGCCTTCGTGGCATCACAGCCGGCCACGGGAGGCAGGAGCACGCAACACGACCGGCGCTGCTTTGGGCGGCTGGAGCAAGATGACCAGAGGTTGAAGAAGCACTATGGCCGTTGGATGGACATCGTACGATCACTGCAGCTAGAATCGTTTATATTGACTAAGTTGACAAAGCCCTTGGTACACGTCAACTTAGTAGGCCCACAGCTCTGATTTGGCAGAGAACATATAGACGATTTGCGATTTGTAAGAATGTACATCGCATTTTTTAATTCTAATGAAATTTACTACAACCCATTTATAGTTTGTTAAAAATACAGCCCAACTTCTAGCTAGGACAACGATTAATAATTTCAAACAACTGCTCAAAACAGAATTCAAAAAAATTCCCACATTTTGATGGGATCCGAAATATTTTTATCCGAAATTTCTAGTTAGGTTAAATATAATTTCAAAATAAAGTTGTATTACGTTAAAATCCAACGAAATATTGCGCGCGCAACAAGTAATGAAATTAAAATTTTCAAATTCCAAAAATAATATATTTTTTAAACTAATTACGTGTTTGGTGCATAGTAACTGTCCAGTTATTATAATTACATCCCACTTATTATTTCTTAAAGTCCATTTTTTGTTAAGCCTAATGCATACCTCCTAGGAAAGTTTGTAGCCCAGCGGGACGAAGAATAACAAGTTGACCCGGATATTGTGTACAACTGTCGGCCCAGTTGCATTGCTGATGTTGAAAAAAAAGGCCTGTGTAGTACAGTACAACCTAACATGGTTACTCAACCCACATTCAGCGACGCCGGAAAGGCCCAAACAAGGCTTCTGTACAACTTTTGAAGTCACTGAGCTCAATTAATAACTTAAGAAAAAAGTTAGATTACAGTGGAACCTAATTAAAAGATGTCAGGAGCAAATAAATAATTCAGCGGGTCCCATTTGTGCGTGTGCGCGCATGTGTGTGCGTGAGAGAGAGAGAGAGATAGAGAGAGAGAGAGAGACCCATCGGTCGATGCTCGTAAATACATCTTTCAGCCATATGCATTGCCGATGCTTAGTAAAAACTTATATAATTGACACAATCATATAGAACATCATAGCACACTGAACTTGCATACAAAAATTTCACGTAGGCGGCACAATCAGGATGGAAGCAGTGGATCGCTACGGGAAGGGCTATGTTGAAACCAACGAAGTCGTACATAACGGTTCATCGTCTTTATCAATGACGGGGAAATATCTTGAATGTTGTGCAAAGAAAACAGACAGACAACACAATAAGTTCTGCTAGCACATTAAGTTGACGTACAACCCTTTCTAAAAAAAGTCCAGGTACAAAATTAGAACAGGTCACAATCAAATGTACTGGCATATCAGTGCTTCACACCCATAACTCGGATTTAACTAGTACTCCCTCCATCCCGAAATTCATGTCGTGAGCGCAGTACAGTGGTGTTTTTCCAAAAAAGCCCTTATGCTTTTAAACTCTGACAAATAAGTCCCCGTCTCCTTCTTCCTCCTCCGTCCATCGCCCACGCGGCCCCACCCCCCACGGCCAGCCGCCCGTCGCCCGAGCAGGTCCTGCGCCGCCGACAAGCCCGCCCAGGAGGACGCCCACAAACAGGCCCTGCGCGGCCGACGAGCCCGCCCAGGAGGACCTCCGCCACCCACCCACGAGCGGGGCATCGGCCAATTGGTTCCGCCGCCCACCGTCGGTGCACCGTTCCGCCACCCATGAGCAGGATCTCCGCCGCCCGCCCACCAATGAGCAATACTGGCGCCACCTAGGACACAGGTCGCCGCCCCTAATTCTGCCACACATCGCCCCCGCAAAGGCCCGCTTCGACCGCCAGCTGCTGCTGACGAGTAGCACCAGGAAGAAGGGGAACCACCTGCTGCTGGTGGTCGGCGACGCCTCTTCTGGTGGTGGCCGACGCCGACGCCCCCCGATTCACGAACTCTGCTGCTGCCTCCTATTGCCTTCCCACGCCTGTGCTACTGCTGCTGCTGGCGGCTGATAGGAAAGTCCTACAGTAGTCAGATTAAAGTTAGTTGAAATTCAAAGTGAATTGCACTGAAAACTGAAACTGAAAGTGAATTACACTGAATGGAAACTGGAACTGGTAATTGAAAAAGCAATCATCTGAAATTCACTTTGACTGTAATCACTGTTGGAGTACTTAATGTGACCAAATTTATGTGCATCATGGACTTATATGAAAGGATGCACTGGACTGGGGTAGATTTTCACTAGGATGCACTAAAACTGGTAATGTGCTCACTGTTAGTGCACAGCCGTAGCACATGCTCACCTTGTGAATTCAGCTCACACAACCAAGATTAACTTAGTAAATTCAGTTAAAGATGCATTTAGTCAATTGATTTGCTTAATAGAACAAGCCCTTTATTTAGTCAGCACTCATAGAGCAATTTTACTGTCGTGTTTACTGAATCTAAATCACAGGAGCACTATGATTTCTAAATTTGTTTCAGTCAACTTGTGTCAAAATTTGTTTCAAACAGTTTTCTGTCAACTTGTGAGCAGGAAAATGACTTCAGAAAATTCAGTTAACTGAGACTACAGTGAATAATGTTTCAAACAGTTATGAGTAGAAGTGGTTAGAGCAAAGTGTTTGACAGCAGGATTAAGCTGCATTCTTTTCTTTTTCCTACCATGAACATCAACTCAAAAGATAGCACATTGATTACAAATGACACTTTCTAAAATCCTCCATAGCCATTTTCTAAAATCCTCCACAGCCATTTTCAACTTGAACACAGAGTATTTTCAGCAATTGGAACAAATTCTAAAATTTACTTTATGTGCAGTTAGAATGACTGAATTTTCTGCAATTGGGACAAATTCACCAAGACAGTTTACAACATCTTCTTTATGTACAGTGTGAGTACAACTCCTAGTTCATAGTTCACACCTAGATCTCTCTGTTTTTTCAGTTCAAAACTAGTACAAATTCAGACCGAGCTCTGAAGCCCAGACAGAAATCTGAACCACCAGCAAATGCTCTGAAGATTCATGATGAAACACGCATGGAGTACCAGACAAACTCCAAACATTTCTAGAGGCAGACTACCAAATCAGCAGCTCCCCAGACAGAAACCACCGAGCAAAACGAGAGCAGAATCGCCTCAAAACCTTAGGACATCAGACTGTCAGAGGCACCGAGCGAATCAGCAGGACCTGGCCACCTCCCTTAGCTCCCCCGCCACGACACTTCAAGCCGCAGGCAGTAGCAGTACTAAAGATGAGCAGCATTCAGTTTATACTTAGACATGAATAAGAACTCTTTCTAAACATTCAGTTTATACTTCAAGATTAAATTGTCTAAAAATTTAGTATGCTATTGACAGGAGTAGTAAACATTCAGTCTAAATATGAACACTGCCAATACGTTCAGTTGACAGTACACTTCAAGATTCAGTATAATTATCAGAAATCTGAAATCTTGCTCAAAGATAGTGACTTGGACCTGCAATTCACCAGCAAATCAGATCCAGAGGGGGAAGGGGAGGGGCACCTTTGACAAGCTCGAGCACCTCCCGGATGCAAGGGCGTGCCCCCTTGGTGTTGGAGTCTTAGAGTGGACGGAGGAGCTCTCCCCCTTGGCCGTGTGGAGTCCTAGAGCGGACGAAGGAGCTCGCCCCCTTGGCCATGTGGAGTCCTAGAGCGGACAGAGGAGCCCCCTTGCCGCCACCATCCCATCGCTGCTGCTGCGTGGCCAGGTAGCCGCGGCTGCAGGAGACGCGCTCCTCACCTGATGACCGGCAGCAGCAGCTCCGTGCAGGCGACCGACAGAAGCAGCTCCGTCGCACTGTCTTGGTAGTCCCCGACGTAGATTGAGCACGGCCGCTGCAGATCGGAGTGCCGGAGGGGGAAAATCACATTTTCACCGATGCGGAGGGACATGCGAGAGGAAGAGAGCGTCGGTGACGTGCGCAAGGGAGAGGGTGCCTGCGCTGGGGAGGGAGAGGAACCGCGGGGAAGGGAGAGGAGGCGCATGCGGCTTGGAGCTGTGCGGAGGGGAGCGGCACACGCGGCGCCGACCGGTCAAAGAGTAAGGAGGAAGAAAGCGACTACACAGAGGGACTTCGGGTTTTGTCGGGAGAAGGATGAGGAGTAAATTGCAAAATGACCGCTGCGACATGAATTTCGGGACGGAGGGAGTATTTGACAAGATTTAGTTGTTACGTCAAATTAGAGCACATCCAGGCAGGGCTAGCCCTGCCTCTTCTCCCAAAGAAGCAGTGGCCTCCGCCGCGCGATGGAGTAGGCCCTGTGCCATCCATCGTTCCGAGCAACACAAGGAAAGTCTGACATTGACTCCTGTAATGGACGTCGTCGACGGACCCTGGCACCAGCGGCGGCGGCAGGACTTCGATCCACTTCTTCGACATGCACGAACACTCGATACAGGTACATCCCTAACGTGGTCCGCGGCGGCCTTGGTGGCGACGAATAGTACAACCCCGGTTCCTGCACCGGTATCTCAACACCAATCACCTTCGGTATGGTGGACGGCTTCTTCATCCATGCCATAAGTGTCAGAGCCCAACTGTCTGGAGGAACAAACATACTTACGAGCTCACCTCCAAGGTCGTTGATAAGCTCGTTCATGGACTCCCTGTTCCAAGCACGTCGAGGCATGCCGTGGAAGGTAAGCTTTGTTAAAAACTCAAGCTCAGAGGGCACCGAGCCCCATCCTGGGTGCCACCGATCAAAGCTCACCAGCGCGCCATCGCAGAACAAACGCCAGGAAGATTCGAACACATGACTGCAGTCGAAAGTTGTCCGGAACCTGACGAAGAAATCAGCCGGTGGCGGACAGACTTTGACGAGCAAGTCACTTATTTGGATGCCGTGCGCAATGCCAAGATCTTTGACAAGGTCATCCAGCGAGATGGGAGGCCGGTCGCCGTTGATGGTTACCATCAGCACTTTGCCGGCAAACTGGTTGTCAAGCGCCGCCATGCCACTGTTGAGCGACAGCACACACCGACCGAAGGCAGGACTAACCAAATTCTCGTGCATGCCCAATCAACCCCCTGCCGTGATGCATGCAGTGGTCGTTCTAGTGCATCAAGGACGACATGCAGATCGTTCCACACTTGAGAAGAGGAAAAATGGAAAGGTAGAACGTGGCAGCAGAGGAAGAGAACGCTGGCTAACGAGGCTGGGAGGGGATCGAGCAGGAAGTTAATGCTCCACGCCTAAAGGTTTTGGGAAAACCTGATTTTCATAAGGTGACTTATACTCACCTAAACGGAGGGAGTATTCCTTAACCAGAGAATGTTGTGTCTCCCACTCACGCGCTCAAAAAAACTACGACACATTTTTTTATCTGTTTCCATAGGTCCCACCTATCAGGAAGGATGGGCACATACACGAACAGGTACGACTCATCAGTGTACCTGCATAGCCTTTTCTTTTAGTCTACCTAGCTGTCTAATCAACTGCCTGCACGCCACTTCTCCCATTTTCTTCTCCATCGGGAACCGATTCTCCTCGGCTTCTTCACCTCCCCTTCGTCTTCATTTGCATCCAAACCCCACTGCGTTCACATTGTTTTAACCTCTTTAAATAATCATCTACTACTTCAGTTAGACTAGCCATCTAATCCTAATTCTCCAAACCATAGCCCTCCGTTCCAGCGGTTCCAAATGGCGAATGAGATCGAGATGCAGGTTTTTAGCGTCCAACATGTCCTCGTCAAAGGCTCGATGCGCATAGTTGCCACCGTCACCGTCCACCCAAGGGTTGTTCGGCAGTGGATCAACAATGTATCCAACTCCCTCGAAAAGGTAGAGATGAGGGTCATCGGTCTTGACACAGAGTACACAGAGCGTGCCTCTGGGAAGATCCAGCGCACCGCCGTCCTTCAGCTGTGCCACGAAGATGATGTTTTGGTGTACCACATCATACACTCGCCCTCCATACCAGGTGAGCTTCACGATCTCTTGTTTCGGGAGGACGTATACTTCTGTGGGGCAGCCATCGAAGGGGACAAACAGAAGCTGGAGCCGTACAACCTTGATTTGAAAAGCATCGCTGACCTACAAACCAGAATCAAAATTCCTGTAGAAGATTGTGATAAACAGACACCATCCCTATTCGACGTAGCAAATTTTGTGCTCGGTACAAATCTTCAGAAGGGTGACGAGACGGTGGCATTAAGGTCGTCTGGATGGGAGAATTATCCCTTGATGTACGAGCGGATAAAATATGCTGCCCTCGATGCCCGTGTGAGTTTCGAGATAGCTGCAAGGTCCAAAGAGCTTGTTACGAAGCCGTCTCCCACAGAGAATGAGAAGAAGAAGAAGAAGAAGAATAAGAAAAGGCTGCACCAGCAGGAGGGCATTATGGATGGATGAACTATTTCCTCTCTTGTAAAAAAGTTATTCCCTCTCGGTGTATATTGATATAGATGGACTATTTCGATGGTGTGCATATCTTTGGAACAGAGTAGTAGCGTGGGTCCGCTTGACTATAAGGAACTATTTATCCGCATATATAGCTTTCTCTGCTACTCCTTCCAGTGATCGGTATGCAGTGCATGTGTCCATAGACATGACAACTTGTCCATGGAAGTTCAACTACGGTGACCATCACGTTTCATCTCGCGATTCCCACGACGCCTCTCCAACCCACAACACCATGCCCCCCGACGTGCGCCTCACCCCTCTCGGCCGCACCGCCCCTCTGCCTTTGTGTCAGCAGACATGACAGCTTGTCCATGGAAGTTGAACCACGGCAACCATCACGTTTCTTGTTTCTACCACTGCCACACCCACACGCGATCCCCACGACGCCGCTCCAACCCACGGCACGACGTCCCCCGACGTGGACATGGATCCTCTGACATGGCTATCACCGCCTTGCCCTGCCTTTCCTTCGCTAACAGGTGGGACCCACGCTTATGGGTCCCACATGTCAGTGACAGAATGGTAGGATTGTTCGCGTCAGGGGATCCTCATCCCCTCGACGCGCCCCTCATCCCTCTCGGCCCCACCGCTCCTCTGCCTTTGTGTGCATGACATGCGGGCTAGCTGAACTGCGGCGACCATCAACTTTCTACCATAGACACACCCGATTGGACGCGGTTTGCCTGCTCCGCTGCTGTGCTCCGATCCGTACTCCCGCACCATCGAATTTTCATCCAGCGGCTGTGACACATTTCGTCCCGGGCATCAATCCTCAGCTGGAGTACTTATGTACTACAGGTAGTACCCGCCGGTGTGGCCATCTACGCCCCGACGGCCAGCTGTGGCACCCTCGCCATGGCTACGCCACCACCGGCCGGTTCATCTCGAACGAGTGAGTCGCGAACCATGCCACCATCATGAGAATGACATGTGGGCCAGCCGCATTTAAGGTCCGCATGTCATTGACTCATAGGCCGGGCACTAATCCACTGAAGTTCGGTCCCGTGGGCCCCGAGAGGGAAATGTATCTCCTGCGGCAGGCCTTGTGGTGCTCCCGCAGTACGAGCTCGTGCCAAAACTGGAATTTGTTTCTTACTACTACCAACTAGTACTAGTAAGGTACACGTGCATTGCATGCATGAGATTCTGGTGGTTTGTGCATTATGCTTCTACATGTGGAGCTTTCTGGATTCTAACATGTGGCAAAATCTGGTGGAATGTAAGGTTAGGCATGTTTGATTAACTTAGGTGAGTGTTTGGTTCAAGCCACACCTTAGGCAAGCCACACTAAGGCCCCACATGACATACACACAAAAAATGTGTCAAGATTCCCTTAGGCTTGCCAACTTGTGGCTCTCATTTTGAAGAACTAATAACTTTGCCTAATCTTAGTTGTGGCAAAGTTAGTCATGAATTAAGTTCAACCATGGAGTCTTCTAGATTATACATGTGGCAGAATCTGGTGGATGATATCCAACGACCAGTAGTGCTCAGATTTGCCATCTTTGTACCGTCGGATTGGCTTCATCCAACGACCAACTTTCAAAGTTTTTCACACACTATATAGGGGTATAGATATAGATGTGCTGGTCCGTTGCAATGGATCCAAAGTATATCTATTTAGTGGAGTGCACTCTAAACACATTATCTATTTATTTTTCTCTAACCTTTTGTAGCCATGCAACCAAGCCACATAAGCTTCATGGGTGCCCCCACATCATATTATTCATACTAGTTGATTGAAAAAAAGATAAATCACCCAAAACAAGATCTTCCCATTTTTTGTTCCTACGATGTTGTGCCGTGCACGTACCTACTAGTTGTATAGTGGTAGTACTAGTAATATAGTATTAGGAGTACAAACATGGTACTAGTAGGAGTAGTACTAGTACGGAATGCTCCTACTCTATCAACGAGCCCCGTCTGACACCAAATTTCTTGGCTTCCGTGCTACAGCTCGATCTTCCCCTTGTTTCTGTTTTCCAACCCGGCGGCGGGCGGGGTGTCGGTTTGCTCAACAACGGTCCCACATGAAAGTGAGAATGCTAGGCAACACGCCTTCCCTAAGCTATGTGTCGTGCCGGACGGGCCGTGTTGTACTCCCGATTCCCGGGCGTGTGGGGCGTTGTGTGAGATACTCCGAAGAGCGACAAACCAGGCAGGCAGGCTCCATTGTATATAGTGAGCGGACTACCTTTTTCTCCATAAAAATCGTTTTATATTCTGTGTACGTGCCATTGAGCGCTATAACTTTATTTAAAAATAACGCGGCAACGCGTCAAGTCGAACTTTGTTTCGTGCACGCGTGGTACACGACCTCCCTAGGTAAACAACCGCTACAGGCGTTCAAATTAGCACGTGGGCTGCCATTTCGTAAAGAAATGAGCTCCACCGTGTACCCGCGCGGGTGTGGCTGGGCACGAAGCGTGAGTACGTGCACGGTGCACCTATTCTCTTCTTGTATACGTACACCACCTACGTGGGGTTGTGTGAGAGAGATACAAACCTAGAGAGATATAGTGTGTGGGTTCTTGAGAGTTTTTGGGGGGGGGGGGTCAATCAAAAAATGTAACATATGCAATGTGTGTGAAATAGAGTCCTGGATATAACATATATATAGAGAGTGGAGGTATCATCGGCTTGAGGTGTCCATAGAATCGAAGAGAGGGATGATGTGTGTGTGTGTGCGCGCGATCGATAAAGAGTGCCATCGAATTTGTGTGTGCCCACATCAAAGATAAAGAGTGGCTGGCCTACTGGAACGTGAGATGGGACATGTGCAGTTTGTCTCTGTGGCATGGATACCTACCTGCAGCGCTCGACTATCGGTGTGTGGTGGGGGAAGAGGGAGGCCCAATTAACTATAGAGGTACAATGGCTGGTATATGTGTGGAGGAGGAGAGAGGCCTACCTCATGTATTAAGGAGATCGATCTGCCTCATGTATTAAGGGAGATCGATCAGCATCCATGCATATGTGCAGGAGAGGAATAAGGTTGGGAGAGAGACAGAGCTAGAGTGTTGGAGGGGGTGGTAGTGGAGTTGCTTCTAACAAATGGTGGGATAGGCTTGCTAGATAAACGGAGGGCACGCCCGCAATATCAATAAGAGAGGAGACGGCTGCTTGTTGTCTGTGCACGTGCGTGTGAGAGACGGGTCAGGAGGCATGCACGAATGATGAGGGGGGACGATGTGGCTGTGGTAAGCAGACGTAACTACATAGGAAGATCAATCACCCTTTGTTAGAGAAAGGAGAGACATAACTTGTGAGGTATGTCGATCGATGGGGGGGTAGTTAAAGTCGATCTAGGTATATGTTGGGAGATCGATCGGTATACATGCATGTGTGTGTTAGAAGCAAGTGAGGCACTAGGAGAAGGATAGAGAGAGAGGGATGCATGTAGGAGGTGGTACGAGAGGCATACTAGATCAAAGGGGGAGGAGTGTGCGAGTACGAGAACGATGAAAAGAGTGGTGGGAGTGAGGCATGGACGGTGACAAGAGAAGAGGGGAAGCTTGTGTTTGTGCTAGGCACACTTGGATAGAGAGGCATATCGATCGATGTGTGCTGTAAAGAAGGAGCTGGGGGGCCTACACACACCGTGGGTGAACGACCTAAAGTGAAAAGACGAATTTACGCGATGGAGCTAGAGAATGCTGAGGGAGGGTGAGAGGGATGTGGGCGTGTGCATGCACAAGAGAAAGTTAGCGCTAGCTACAAAGATAAGAGGGTTGTGTGGGTGTAAAAGACGAATAGAGATCATATATACTTCATTATAAAAAGCGAATTCGGATATTTGAAGAATTTATCATGGTGTTTCAAACCGACGCATGTGTGAATATATATAACAGTGATACACATGGTGTGGTTATGAACATGTTATACTACATTTAATATATTTTATCTCTACTCTTATAAAAAACGGAGTTGTTGATGATGGTGTGCCTGCCATTCTGCATTATAGTCCGTCCGATTTATATCTGGCGGATAGCAAGGAAACTATGATGGTTGAAGTTGGCAACAATCATGATTGTATATTCTTATTGAAATAGAGAAACGAATTCAAATTTAGTTTGAATTGCAGCGGTAGTAAAGACATTTGGAATGCACTAAAATGTTGGTTTGAGTAGGTTACATGCATTATACAGCAAGCGAAAAAATTTAATCGGACATAACATGGATTCATACTCCCTCCTTCCATCTATATAGGGCGTAATGAGATTTTTAAGACCGCCTTTGACTATTGACAAGATTAATAGTACATGACATGCACAATGTGAAAAATATATCATTGAAAGAACCTTTCACAGACAAATTTAACGGTGTGCTTTGTGTAAGTTGCATGTCATATATCATTGCTCTAATATTTGGTCAAAGTTAGCATCGAAAAACGCATTAGGCCCTATATAGATGGAAGGAGGGAGTAGCTTTGAATAGCATTTGTATAGTAAAACGGAGGAAGACTCTCTCTTTGTGTGGTGTGAATAGTTTTATTTTTTTCGTTTTCTTTTTGGTTGAGGGAAGTGTGAATTGATTTGGTACGTACAAGTACAATATTACTACACGTTAGGCTTGTACCTAAAATTCAACCCGCGTCTTGTTATATCCCGAAAATTCAGATATCGTGCACCCAAAACTGGCGCCTTCACAACCAGCGCCTTGCTATCTCGAAATTACAACGCGCGCGAAAACTACCTCCAGATGCCAAATCCCGACATGCGAAATCTCCCTTCTAACCCTGAGCCGAAAGGGCCTCTAGCTCAAATCGGTGGGGGTTACTTTTGTAACACACCCTACATTTTGGAAAAGTGCGTCCCTATGTCATACTTCACCCCCTCGCATCGCCCCCTTTTCGCCATTCGAAATCCCAGGCCGCCATAACCTCTCCGCTCCAGCCGCGAAACCCCACCCTCCTCCGTCCGCCATGTCACCGCTGCCCAGCCGGAGCCTCTTCCCCAACGACGGCGTCCACCGCAACAGCTCGACGTCCTTCGCCCACCTCCCCGGATGAGGATCCGTCGTCCATCTCGCCGTCCCGCCAGTTCAGCCGCCCCGTCCTCCACCTCCAAGGAGCTGCTCCGACGATCACCTCGTCTATCGCGGCTGCTCCATCCCCACAGCGCCGCCTTAACCTGCTCCACTGGAACCGCAACATCCTCACCGACTCCTCAGACGAAGCTGAGGCCTACTCGGTGCCACCAAAGAGGTTGTACACTCATCGCATCGCACCTTCTCCTTAACTCGACCTCCCGGCGCCGATGGTGCTCCATCCACCACCCCCATGGAGCGGCTACCTTGAAGCCCGCGCCGCGGGCGACATCTCCACGGCGGCTCTCCCCCAGTGCGAGGCCCCTTCGGCGGCGGCGGCCATACCAGCCGGATCTGCTGCTGTTGTTGCTGCTCCGGCTCTCGCTCGATCGCTCGCTCGCCCAGGTGCTGCTGCTGCTCTCCCCCTCGCTCGTGCTGCTGCTCTGCTCCTATTAAGCCACACTTCAGTCGACTGAATCGACTTTTGGGTCAGTCGATTTTCAGGGGTTGGGGGGCTCGCCGGAGTTAAGGAAGAACCACCCGCAGCGGGGACGGGGGCTCACCGGAGAGGTACCCCACTAGCTATCTTAGGGTTCAGGGTGGGGGTGGGGGCCTAGAGGGCTGGCCGGGGCGGCGGTGGCGAGTTGTTTCGAGGCGGCGAGGCGGCGCTGGGGCCGGCGGTTCGGCCGGTGGTGGCTGGCGGCTCAGGGGGGTGGAGGTTGAAGATGAACTGCATGCCCTCCCTAAACTACATGTCAAGTGCTTCTCTGCTACAATTGCGTTCAGTTTCGACAGTAGCATTCCGATTCCACAGTAAATTTCAGTTTTGACAGTTAAGTTCAGAGTCAACAGTTTTTACCTCATCTGTTGTAGTCAGGTGGTTTTTGGTGATGTTAATTTTACATCCATTTTACATCATCTATTGGGGATGCTATTATAATCCCACTTGAGATTGACGATGTCTGTCTTGTGCTACTTCATCCTTGACTCAGCCTATGCATTCGGTTTTTTCGGTTTGATTCGGTTCGGTTTATACGGTTTTCGGTTTATACGGTTTTTATACTTTGGTTTATACGGTTTTATACATAGATACGGTTCGGTTTCGGTAATAACCATTTGCTTTCGGTTTGGTTTCGGTAATAACCAAAATAACCAAAGTTGACGCGAATTTTTAATCAACACATGGTTTGGCCACATGGAAAAACAAATTTAGTACTTGTCCAATACAACTACAACCTAGTTACCTACTTGAAGAAATTCTGAAACATGTAAGAATTTATGTTCCAGTACAACAATCTAGTAGAAGACTACGATTACAACTACAAGCACTAATTTAGTACATGTCCAGTGAAACCACACGAAGAAATTTTGGAATAAAAACTTGTCCAGTACAAGCACAAGCAGAACTAAACATGCCCAGTACAAGGCTACAAGCAAAGTTCTGGAACATAGAGATGGGGATTGCTAGTAATAGTATATCACGAGCCATTTTTGAAAGGCCCAGTACATGCCCAATACATCAAGATAACAAACTTCAGTACAAAGTGCAAATTCTGGAACAACCAAAGTTCAGCTCCAGCTCGAGATAACAAACTTCAGTATAGTACATGTGCAACACACGACAAAGAAACAAAAGGTGCAGATCGAGATAAAATGGCATTTGTTTCATCACTTCAGGGCTTCAGGCAGCAATTTTCCACTCCAGCTCCATGCATGAAGATCAATCAATCGATATTGTCACATTATCATTTAAATGAATGGCACCCACTTCTACAAAAACAACAGAAATATTGCATGATCAATTAAATAGCATTAATGTTGCATGATCATTGAAGTAATTGAAATACACATT
Organism: Triticum urartu; assembly: GCF_003073215.2. Lineage (NCBI taxonomy): Eukaryota > Viridiplantae > Streptophyta > Magnoliopsida > Poales > Poaceae > Triticum > Triticum urartu. The sequence continues at coordinate 479,925,662 of NC_053028.1, forward strand.
CATTTAAATACCTTCCTCCAGCCTGGTCGACTCAGCAAGATCAGCTTCAACATTGATACACTTAGAGTGCAACCAATCTTGTGTGCATATCAACGACTGCAGTGTCACTGGTGTTAAAGAGCTTCTGAAGTCATCGAGAATACGACCACTGGTGTTGAAAGCTGATTCAGAAGCAACCATAGAGATGGGGATTGCTAGTACATCACGAGCCATTTTTGAAAGGACGGGAAAGCGAGGAGCATTGCACTTCCACCATTCAAGAAGGTTAAATTCAGCAGTCAGCTCTTCTGTGTCCTCGGCTAGGTACTTGTCTAATTCAGTTCTGGTATTTGTGCTAGTGCTGCCATCTCCGCAAACTCTCATTCTTTTCTGGTTGTATTGTGACCTCACTAGAGAATTTCAGAAGCATTTGCACTAGGATGAGCATGTGATTCTAATTCCCTAGGACGGCTAGGAGTACTGGTTCCATATAATTCTCTATATTCTCCAAAAAGAGAGACAAATTCATTGTGGGAAGATGTCAAGATTCTATTACCTATTATACTGCCATAGGTGTCTTCAATCATGTCTTTAAAGAAATGAGATTCCTTGGTCCTTGCATAAAGAATTAAGACAATACAAGACAAGTTAGAAGGGCATTAAGAACAACAGCTATATATATTTGACAAATGAACAACAACCAATCAACCATATACCTTGGATCAAGGATGGCAGCAATGAATATATACTTGTTCATCTTTTCAGGATCACCCCAGTACTTCTCATACTTGGTTTTCATCTTAGTAGCCATGCATTTAAATATTTCATCATCACCACAAATCACATGATCACTCCATTCACCCAACATAAAATGTACATCAGCAATATCTTCCAAGAAGGTGTTGGCTGTAACGTACTTAGTGCCAGAAACCTTATTAGTGAGGAGATAGAAGTGTTGGAGGAATTGTTTGAACTCACGAACATACACCCAATCGCTTTGAGTTGGAGGACCCCGCTGATCAGGAGTATCAGGCTTAGGTTCTGGACTAGTTTTTTCTAACTCAGTCTTGTAGTTGGGATCCTGAAGTGCATATTGCTCAAATGCCCTCTCAAATTTCTCAGCAGTCTCTAGCATTATAAATGTGGAGTTCCATCTAGTAGCCACATCAATATTAATCAAACCTTTACTCGCTACCTTGCTAAGCTGCACACACTTTTTAAATAAATCCAATCTAGCTGGGGAGGCTCTCACAAACTTGATAGCACTTCGAATTCTGTTTATTGGATGGCACATTATCTTTAGCCCATCTTGGACCACTAGATTAACAATATGTGCCACACACCTCATGTGAAGATACTGACTTTTTGCATGTGTACAGCCCCTATTAGTCAAAGACCTCTTCATGTAGGCTAAGCAAGTATCATTAGAACTTGCATTATCAACAATAATAGTGCACACTCGCTCAATGCCCCACTCAATAAGTAATTTTTCTAATGATTTCCCAATGTCATCCCCTTTGTGTCCATCTACCAAGACAAAGTTAATAAATTTTTTCTAAGATTCCACCCAGAATCAATGAAATGTGCAGTAAGGACCATGTAGCTTTGCTGTCTTTTTGATGTCCATGTATCAGTGGTGAGGCAAACAGTTTGTCGTGATCCAATGAAATATTTTCTAAGCATAGCTTTCTCAGCTTCATAAAGAGCAATGATATCTCTATACATAGTTGTCCTAGATGGTATAGTGAACCTTGGGCAAGCTTTAGCCACAAACAACCTAAAACCTTCTTTCTCTGCAAATATGAATGGAAGCTCATCTATCACTATCATGCGAGCAAATGCTTCTCTAACTTCTTTCTCAATGTATTGCTAGGGAACCACCGAATTACCATCTTCGCTAACTTCGTAGGTAAGCTCGGACTGAGTGCTACATATGTGGGCAGGATTCTTTTTGCAAATCTTCAAATGGTTGACTAAAGAAGCAGTACCTGCCGATGCGGATTTGCAACCCAGTATAGCATCACAGTAGTTGCAATTAGCATGATCAGGATCATCTTTCTGAACTGTGAAGTGCATCCATGCCTTTGACCTCTTCCGACTTCCCCCCCCCCCCCCCCCTCCCCCCCCCCCACACTGCCAGGGGTAACATCAGGATCTATTGAGAGAGGTTGATCAGCAGCAGAACCAGCGCCAAGGTTAACTCTAACACTCTCGGACACCTAAAAAAATAAGTCAGGTAGTTTTCATTCAGTATCAGTGACCATCAGCAGAACCAATACTAAAAAAGTTGCTGGAAAACTAAATAGGATTATAGGAAACACCCATGTTCAGTAACAAACTAGTGAAACCATGCATCCATCCACGTTCAGTAACTAAATAGGAACTAACACCACACATCCATGGGAGATGCTTACCATCCGTTCACGGCGGCTCGCGTCTTCCTCGGGCTCCGACGGCGGCTGTGACGGAGAGCTTCACCTGCGGCGGGGAGGAGCGGGGCCTGATGGATGCACGCGCCAGAAGCCCAGAAGAACCTGCAGTCGGGAAGATGCTACTGCAAGTCATCACATCTATGTGTGTGTTTGCTACTGAACAACTCTTCTACCAGAGCGAATCGAAAGTGCCTTACCATCCGGCGGCTCGTGTCCTGCTCCGTGGAGGCGTGTGCCGGTGCGCGCGACGGGGGGCGGAGGTCAGCGATGCGGAGGACGGAGGGCAGAAGTCGGCGACGCTGGTGCGTGCGATGTACGACGGAGGACGGCGAGGCTGATGCGCGCGACGAACGACGAAGAGCGGAGGATGGCGATGCCAGTGTGCGCGACGGAGGACGGAGGGGAGCGGATGGATGCACCGGACAGAGTGTGACCTAGCTAGGGCGCCACCGCCATCCCGCTCTCTGCTGCTCTGCGTGTGCGTGTGGAGAACTGGCGAATTGCTAATGCTAGGGTTGAAGAAAGCGTGCGTGAGGCTAGGCTGGGCCGCGAGCGATGGCCGATGGGCCTGTGCTGTGAGCTGTGATTGACTGATTCTGTGAAATCTACTGGGCCTTTCGGTTTTGTTCGGTTTTAAACCGAAAAAACCGAATGCAATATGGTTTCTTATTTTGCAAACTGGAACCATAACCAAAACCTGAAAAAACCGGAATTTTGGTTCGGTTTGGTTTTTTCGGTTCGGTTTTTGGTTTTCGGTTCGGTTTTGCACAGGGTGAGCCTTGACGTCTTACGGCTCACCTGAGCTGCTCCAACGACAGAACGATCCATCACAATAGAGCAGTGCACTGGACGCCGTGTACAGATTCCTCAGATCTTCCTCCACACCTCCGACAGCCACCTCTGCCTCAACTGCTTCAGCGACCAACCCAATGATGCTGAGGTCGACACGGCTACGGCAAAGAGGTTGTACACTTGTTGCATCACTTATTACTATACATTCATGTCGATCCATTAGGGCTATTTTGGTTCAACGGAAAAACATCGATCCACTGGTTGTTACCATCACTCTAAATTTCTGCATGCTCTCCTTACATAATCTGACCATATTTTTTCGTATGCATGTAAGATATTGTACACAGTCATGCTAAACATGTAGAGAAAAAGAGAAGAGTTTTGCGCGGCAATACAATGTCATGCAGACATCGCTCCATGGTGGGTTCAATGGCAAACCCTCCCCATCCATCTCCAGATTGTAATCCAGAGGAAGATATCTGTTCTGAGGCGGATTCAGACGCCGCTGACCACTCCTATTTACCCCCCAAGGTGTTTGCTCTACCTTGGCATGATGATGTTAGTCATATCATGCATATGTTGCCTTGCAGTGCGTACTTTTGACATCATATATATCATCTGCTTAGTTTAGACATGTTCTGTAATGCCACCTGTTTTGTTTCTATATCATATATGGGAATTATGCAGTCTCATGTCTTTTAGCCAGCCATAATATATGTGAAATGTGCAATGCCATCCTGTTTAACCAGGCATCATATATTTGAATGATATCTTTGCCCATCCTTTTCTTCATTACATTTCCATTTGTCGACAATGTTTGTACATTAAACTACTCTTCCTGTGAATCAGCCATTTGGGTGGGAGATGAAAAAATCTGGAGTGAAAACAAGGCCTTCAGAGCAGACAGTGCTACCTGTCGAAGTAGATCTCTTGTTGGGTCCCGATAGCTCCTCAGAGCTGGATTCAGAGACAGATGACCAGTCCTATTCCCCCACTGAGGTGTATGCTCTAACTTGGCACGGTTATACTACTCATATCATGCATACGGTGTCTTGCATTGCATAGTTTAGACATCATATACACAATATTCAACACCATGTTCTTAGTTCAGACATCATATCGAATGCCCTCTGTTTAGCATATAAATCACATATCTGAATTAAATGATGTGATCCTGATTACTTAGATAACATGTAGGTGAATTATGTCATGCGATCCTGTTTAGTTATTCATCATATGTTTGAATTATGTTATGCTATGCTATCTAGTTTAGATAGACATCATATATGTGAAATTATGTCATGCTATCCATTTTAGTTAAACAATATACATGTCAACTATTTCATGCCCTCTTTTTTTCACACTATCTATTGCATCTGTCTCTCATACAATGTCTATGCATTCAACTATGTTTCCTGTTTATCAGCCATTTGAATTGGAGCGGGTGATGCCAGTATCTAGCAGACTAAAAACATGATCTTCAAATAAAACAGTGCTACCTCTTGGTGGAGATAGCACCCCGGTTGTACATGCACAAGAACTAGCCCTACCACACATAACCCAAACTCTCGCAGATTGTACCCCTACTGCGATGGACAGAGAACCAGCTTCACCCAATCTAACCCCAACCCCAGCCGATAGTAACCCAGTTCCTGTTGACACAGCACCATCTCCACCACAGAGCTCCCAAACAAGAGCAGTTAGTAAGGCAGCTCCAGTGCCCAAAGGGCCAGTACTATCACGGCGAACCCCAACTCCACCAGTTAGTACGCCTATTCCTGTGGAGGAAGCACAACCAGCTAGTCGTAGTTTAGCATCTATCGCATTTGATGTTGTTAAATCGTATGTGCGTATCTTCCCATCTTGGAAATATTATACTGAAGATGAAGGAAAACGCCAGTTGCAGGTGTTTGTCCAGGAGTTATGTGTAAGTAATGTTATTCATGGCAATTACTTTGCTTCGTCCCATACATCCTACCTCCATGATGGTTATAATACAGCAAATTTTCCCATTTTCTCTATAGAGAAGGACCGATTTGGAAACTCAGGATGAGGTAACCTGTGCTAATACCTCTGCTATCTTCAAGAATGCTTGGTGGCAGTATCGGAATTATCTGAAGAAAACGTACTTCACCGGTAAAGAAACTCATCAAATTCTCTTACGTTCTCCTGAGACACATTTACTGAATGATGACTGGGAACACCTTGTTCTGTACTGGTCCCGAACCAAGAATGTGGTAAGGTCTATGAGCTCATTTTATATTTATAAGTATTATATTCTTGCGTCTTACTGTACTCTGTTCATGTAGAACAAGTGCCTAAACCTGAAGAACAACTATTCTAATTTAAGATTACATTGCTATCATAGTTCAAAAAAGTGCTAGGCGTTAATTGTGCATTTTGCCACCGCCTTGCGCTTTGCTGACCAAAGCGCATGCTTATGCACAGTTATGCACAGATTATGCGTAGTTATGTGCAATGCGTTTTGCCAACGCCTAGAGCCTAGGCGCACTTAAGCGCTCTCTTAGGCGCGCCTTTTTTAACTATGATTGCTTTGCTCTTGTATCACTGTATTTACTCATATAAACTTATTTTTAAATTGAAGGATCCAATCGAAACTCCAATGGCACATCAGGTATGTTCACGCATGTTTCAGGTTTGCTCTTATCAATAGCTCTGTTGATTTCAATTTCAATTGTGTATATAGTTGACTTTCATATCATGCACATTACTAGCATCACAACAGAGCCAATAGTGTTGTTGTACATGTAGACCCGTGGTACCCATCTGAAATCTTGTTGTGCGGTGTAGTTTCCCAAGCTTTGTATTCTTTCATTGCTGCTTTGTCTTGAACTGATATGATTTGAACCGTGTCTCTATTTTGATTTGGCAAGACAATGCAGTGACCATAGGACATAGATATATGTTTGTTTGATGCTTTTATTATGTACTAGTACTTGGCAATAGAAGACTTGGTAGTTTAATCCTGTCCACCTTACTAATGAACTGGTTCACCGAAATGAGTTTCATATACTAATACATGCTAAACTTGTTATGTGTCTGCTTGTTTCTTCTTTTAGAATGCTGACAGAATATTGGGGAAGAGTGCCTTATTAAGCAATGGTAAAGGAAGTAATGCAGATCAGGTCTAGGATAGTGACACATCTTTGTTGGTCTCCAACAAAGCTGATAAAACAGCTAAGGAAGACTATCTTGAAGATAGCGAGACAACCCCAAAGTCCCGTCTTGGTTTAGTGTTCGAGTTACTGGCCACTACCGCTTGCACAAGCTATTCAAACTCACTGTCTGAATCAGTTCGGTTTCTTGAGTCTCAACTACAAGCTGAAAGACATCGATTAGCTGTGCTGCGACAAGAAGCGGAAGGACTGCGGAAGTCCTGGAGCATTCAGATGCATACTTTCTGGTGCAACAGCAAGCGTTGGAGGATTTTAGCGCCAAACAGGACAAAGCTAATCAGCTTGCTAAGCTTATTGCCAACATGGTGGATACCCAGGATAACGTTTCTTGAGCTCTTCTGAAGTTGTTTCAGTTATGCTCTTGTTTTGCTGCCGCGTTTATTTACACTGGTGGCCAATTTTGACAGCCAGTGTATGTGATGTGCTGCTTTGTTCCCTATATTTGCACTGGTGGCGAACTTTGATGCCTAGTGGATGTAATATGTGTAATAGCGGTAATAGGCTAGCGTTAATTGCTTGCCTATTTATTTCCTTATTTTCTTGTTTAGTTGTTTGCTTGTAGTCACTGCAGTTCTTTTTCTGTTTTTTTCTAGTGGCCACAATAGCCTATTTTTGGTAACTAGGCCAAAATAATCATGGCAACACACGGACTGTTGTAACCATGAGCCTCCTGCAGGCCGTATGATCCATGGGCCTTCGTCCGGCCGTAGGATCCATCGGCCTTCTATACGGGCCTTAGGGTCCATGGGCCTTCTACGAGCCGTAGGGTCCATGGTCTTTCTACGGGCCGTATGATCCATGGGCCTTCTGCGGGCCGTACTATCCATGGGCCTCATACGGGCCATAGGATCCATGGGCCTTCTACGGGGCGTATCATCATTTTGCCAAATCATGGGCCGTACTATTCGTGGACCATAACGGGCCGTTAATAGGCCGTATTTGATACCTCTATGAAAACAGCCCAATGAGTTTTTTTGACATGAAAACGGCTCAACGTATTAACGGTCCGCAAACGGGCCGACTGTAACGATGGGATGAATTTGGCCCACAAGCAGAAAATGACAGTAATGGGCCGTATGTAACCGAATGCTGCAAATGAGCCCAAGAATCAATGGGCCCTGAGAAGGCCGAAAGATAACTTGGGCTGGAAACGGCCCAATGGAATAACGGGCCGTTAATGGGTATAAAGTGGTACACTGTTCATTACGGGCCAGTTTCACCACGGGCCGTTAATGGGCCAAGAGTTACAAAGGTCCTCATATGGGACGAAAGAAGTCATGGGCCACACATGGGCCAGAAGTTAAAATGGGTTGAATCATATTGGACGGCCCAGATGACGCTACTGGGCCTAATTCGGATAGGGCGTAACGGGCCCTGAGTTAGCGGGCTGTAAATCGGCTATATGCAAACATGCCGTTAACAGGCTTTCCGTGGGCCAGCCCGCCACCTTTTGACCAAGTATGTAACATCCCAAAATTCTAAATTTTGGAATGTTATAATAAATAGATAGATTTGATTGATTGTTTGATTGGTTGTGTGAAATTGAGTGAAATTCGAAACCTTTTTTGAAAGTTAAATGAGAGGGAATAAAAGGACTTTCCCAAACTTTCATTTTTCATTCGTGATCTCCGTGAAATTCAAATTCTTTTCACCACGAAACCCTAGAGAGAAGATGACATGACTTCTTCCATTTATTTAAATGACAAGGGGTGTTGAAAATATTTGAATTTCATTTGGAAAATATTTCCAATTCTGAAACTTTATGCAACTCAATGATTTTCACGAGAGGAGATAAAATGACTTCTTCAAATTATATGAAATATGAGTTGGGAGTTTCAAAGGATCAAATTCAAAGTCTTTTGAATTATTTTTTCAATTTGGAGTTATTTGGATTTTATTCATATCATTTTTCTCCAAAAATAAAATACATGGAAAATAGGGTAACATGATTCCCTACAACAGAAAATTAGAGAGAAATAAATTTGATTTCATTTTGGTATTTTTTAAAATGATTTTGTTGGATCTTATTAGAGCAGGAGCACTATTGGAATTATTAGAATTTGTGTGTATTTTATTTAATGCTAGAAAAATGTTCATCTTGTAGAAAATCTTTTTCTGAAAATTTTGATATATAATATGCCTATATTTAATTTTTATTTTATTTTGTTATTCGGTTTTCCTTCTGTTCCTATTTAAAAAAACTGTACGTGTGGCCCATATTTATTTATCGCCTACATGCACAGTATAGTAGCTTCTGGCGCCCCTTTGTTTTTTTCTCTTAAATAGGCCAGGCCCAACCAGCCTTTTCTTTTTTTTTCTTTTTTTCTCTTAGGCCGAATTTTGTAAAAAAAAACTGCACCGCAACGTGCGCACGGCCAACCGAAGGCCTTTAGGCCCATGCGATGCGAGCGTCTCTTTTCTTTTCTGTTTCGTATATTTTCGTCTACGTTTAGTCCCACATTGCCTAGCCTTTGACCCCTAACCTTCTTTTCCACCAATAAATATAGACCCATAGAGCCTCCAAAAATCATCCGATTCGGGTTAAATCAATATTTTAGTTTGACTAGATTCATTTAAGAAAAATATATTTATCCTCTCCGGCGCGACTTCTAGAAATTTTCTCTTCTCTCCAAAGTCATCTTTTCTCTGCCTTATAAAGGTATATTTCTTTGTTTTTTTCTTATACTTCCATAGTTTATTATTTTTAGACTAATACGATAGAATAATTAGATTATCAATTAGTCTACATATTTATACATTAGACCCTAGCTCGTATCTATTTTTTATCTTCCGTAAAACAGTTTGGCCCTGATTTTTCAAATAGCCATAACTTTTTACTCGTTTGTCCAAATCCAACAAAACCAACGTCCACTTCTTCGTTATGATCTCCTCTATCCAGTAATCCAACTCAAACATGTTTTTGAAAAGTTTAAAATTTAAATTAGATCAGATTTGAATTCAAACTTCGTTTGATCATAACTTGAGTTTCGTAGCTCCGTTTGAGTTGATTCTTTTTGCAAATCGAAGCTCTTTACCTAAACTTTTTGATCAGGCCAAATTCACATAATTTTGGTACTGTTAGAAATCGTTTTATGTTGCAAGAGTTATTTGCTTGGTTTTGACGTTTTCCGAATTGTTTTCTTTGTTCTCTCCGATCTTTGAGTGATTGCTTATGTGTGGTTACTATTGCTTGCTTACGATAGATTGACCGGAGTGTGACGAGTAGAACTATCAAGAGTTTTGAGTGTGAATCATCTTCATCAACATTGCAGGCAAGTTCACACTTTGATCATATCCCTTTTCATACCCAATTTTTATGCATTAGTTTCACCCTCAAACATTGCATGAGTAGGATTGATAACATGTGGTATTGGGAAGTAGTTGATGAGGTAGGAACCTATTGCCCTGCATACAAACCTTGGGAGTTACTATTACGTTATGCTTATATTGCCATGTTATGCTCGTAGACGCGGATTGGGTTTGAGAGTATTCATGACAGTTGTGAGGTTGTTAATTAATGGTTTACTTAAGGTGGCAACTTAAACACACATCTGGGTGGATTGAGGCACCTGGGTATTCCAGGATTGCCTGTCTAGGCACCTGGGTAGACCAGGATTGCCTGTTTTTTTATGGACCTCCACCCAGGCTCAAAGGGATCATGAGATTATTTATATTAGAAACTTCCGTGTGCAGCCACAAGCTATTATGGGCTCTAGCATAGTTGATTAAGTCGTGCGAACTCTTACAGGTTAGACTAGCAAATGTAGGGGAAAGTAGGTGTAACGGTCTATCCATCGTAAGGTGCTAGCGCTTCTGAAAGACTATGTCTCGGTCATCCGTTTCTCAAACACCATGTAGTGCGAGAAATCCAACGGAGGCGATCGAGTCTTGTGGGGAAAAGTGCGCAACCTCTGCAGAGTGTACAAACTAATCATGATTAGCCGTGTCCCCGGTTATGAACGTCTTAAGTATCTAGTTCTTGGATTATCCTGTTGATCTCATCATGTTACTTTAATTAATTTTGTTGGGTTGTTAATGATTACTTTTAATTGGGATTGAGAATGCTATCAACCATTCTCAATGTTTAACAACCACCATGATAGTTAAATAAAATTTATTCTTTTGTAGTAGGGAAAAAATTGGCTTTTCGCAAAAACCTTATAACCATAGAGCTTTTCCACGAGCCAAATATGAATGTAGTGATAGCCATTGTTTATCATTCTCTATGGTGTGAATTTGCCAGTACATTCAATGTACTGACCCTTTGGGGCTGCAACGTCTCATGTTGCAGGTTTATCTAACGACGAGTAAGTGATACGTTAGGGTTACGATTTCTACACTCAACTTTGCCGTTGGTGTTGATGGGAATCCACAACCTTGTTACTTCTGCTATTTTGGATTGAGGTAATAGTATTTACGTTACTTTACACATGTGATTTACCTCTGTTATAAATCCTCGAGTACTGTGTGTGTCAGCATACCGATCCAGGGATGACACTTAAGCACAGAGACTTGATCCATTCGGGTCAGGTCGCTACAAAGTCAAACGAGCTGACCTTTTCACAGGAATGGGCCTCTGTTGGGCCGTGCCATGTGTCGCCGTATCATAGGCGCCTTCGGTCCAATGGGCGGATGACATCTGTCCCAACGGTGAGCCGACACGTGTTTCCTCCAGCCAATGACGATTTTACACGTGGAAAATCCCCATTGGTCGGGGCTGTTAATGGGTTATCGGATCCAAAACCCGACCCGATAGCTTAACAATGTTCTGTTACGGTGGATGCCATGTGTCGGTCACCCTTGACGAAAGCACTTCTGTGACGCGCGATTTATCGTCATGGAAGTGGACACTTCCGTGATGATAATTTTGGTAATGTCATGGAACACTTCTACGACAGCACAGGTATGACTATCTTGATTCTGTCATAAAATCGTCATGGATGTACATGCATGACAAAAAACGCGACCTACTATGACAAACACGTATCATCACGGAAGTGTATTTTTTTGTAGTGTATCCAGATCGAGACTTAGAGTCATCTAGATCGATGTAAAAAGCTTGCATTGACGTAACTCTTTACGACGAACTCCTTTATCACCTCCATAACCGAGAAATATTTCCTTAGTTCTCTAAGGATAATTTTGATCGCTGTCTAGTGATATACTCCTAGATCACTATTGTACTCCCTTGACAGAATCATGCTAAGGTATACAATAGGACTGGCAAACAACATAGCATACTTTATAGAACCTATGACTGAGGCATAGGGAATGACTTTTCATTCTCTTTCTATTTTCTGCTGTGGTCGGGTTTTGAGTCTTTACTCAACTTCACACCTTGCAACACAGGCAAGAACTCCTTCTTTGACTGTTCCATTTTGAACTACTTCAAAATCTTGTCAAGGTATGTATTCACTGAAAAAACTTATCAAGCGTCTTGATCTATCTCTATAGATCTTGATGCTCAATGTGTAAGCAGCTTCATTGAGGTATTTCTTTGAAAAACTCTTTTCAAACACTACTTTATGCTTTCCAGAAAATTCTACATTATTTCCGATCAACAATATGTCATTCACATATACTTATCAGAAATGTTGTAGTGCTCCCACTCACTTTCTTGTAAATACAAGCTTCACCGCAAGTCTGTATAAAACCATATGCTTTGATCACTTTATCAAAGCATATATTCCAACTCTGAGATGCTTGCACTAGTCCATAGATGGATCACTGGAGCTTGCTCACTTTGTTAGCACCTTTAGGATCGACAAAACCTTCTGGTTGCATCATATACAACTCTTCTTTTAAGAAATCCATGAAGGAATACAGTTTTGACATCCATTTGCCAGATTTCATAAAACGCGGCAAGTACTAACATGATTCGGACAGACTTTTAAGCATCGATACGAGTGAGAAAATCTCATCATAGTCAACACCTTGAACTTGTCGAAAACATTTTGCGACAATTCGAGCTTTTGTAGATAGTAACACTACTATCAACATCCGTCTTCCTCTTGAAGATCCATTTATTCTTAATGACTCATCGATCATCGGGCAAGTCAATCAAAGTCCATACTTTGTTCTCATACATGGATCCCATCTCAGATTTCATGGCCTCAAGCCATTTCGCAGAATCTGGGCTCATCATCGCTTCCTCATAGTTCGTAGGTTCGTCATGGTCAAGTAACATGACATCTAGAACAGTATTACCACACAAATCTACTGCAGATCTCACTCTGGTTGACCTACGAGGTTCGGCAGTAACTTGATCTGAAGTTACATGACATCATCATTAGCTTCCTCACTAGTTTGTGTAGGAGTCACAGGAACAGATTTCTGTGATGAACTACTTTCCAATAAGGGAGCAGGTACAATTACCTCATCAGGTTCTACTTTCCTCCCACTCACTTCTTTCGAGAGAAACTCCTTCTCTAGAAAGGATCCATTCTTAGAAACGAATTTCTTGCCTTCGGATCTGTGATAGAAGGTGTACCCAACTGTCTCCTTTTGGGTATCCTATGAAGACACATTTCTCCGATTTGGGTTTGAGCTTATCAAGATGAAACTTTTTCACATAAGCATCGCAACCCCAAACTTTAGAAACAACAACTTTGGTTTCTTGCCAAACCATAGTTCATATGTCGTCGTCTCAACGGATTTAGATGGTGCCCTATTTAACGTGAATACAGTTGTCTCTAATGCATAACCCCAAAACGATAGTGGTAAATCATTAAGAGACATCATAGATTGTACCATATCTAATAAAGTACGGTTACGATGTTCAGACACAACATTATGCTGTGGTGTTCCAGGTGGCGTGAGTTGCGAAACTATTCCGCATTGTTTCAAATGAAGACCAAACTCGTAACTCAAATATTCTCCCCCACGATCAAATTGTAGAAACTTTATTTTCTTGTTACGATGATTTTCCACTTCACTCTGAAATTATTTGAACTTTTCAAATGTTTTAGATTTATGTTTCATCAAGAAGATATACCCATATTTTACTCAAATCATCTGTGAAGGTCAGAAAATAACGATACCTGCCGCGAGCCTCAACACTCATCGGACTGCATACATCAGTATGCATTATTTCCGACAAGTCTGTTGCTCGCTCCATTGTTCCGGAGAACGGAGTCTTAGTCATCTTTCCCATGAGGCATGGTTCTCAAGCATCAACTGATTCATAATCAAGTGATTCCAAAAGCCCATCAGCATGGATTTTCTTCATGCGCTTTACACCAATATGACCTAAACGACAGTGCCACAAATAAGTTGCACTATCATTATTAACTTTGCATCTTTTGGCTTCAATATTATGAATATATGTATCACTACGATCGAGATTCAATAAACCATTCACCTTGGGTGTATGACCATTGAAGGTTTTATTCATGTAAACAGAACAACAATTATTCTCTGACTTTAAATGAATAACCGTATTGCAATAAACATGATCAAATCATATTCATGCTTAACGCAAACACCAAATAACATTTATTTAGGTTCAACACTAATCCCGAAAGTATAGGGAGTGTGCGATGATGATCATATCAATCTTGGAACCACTTCCAACACACATCGTCACTTCACCCTTAACTAGTCTCTGTTCATTCTGCAACTCCCATTTCGAGTTACTAATCTCAGCAACAGAACTAGTATCAAATACCGAGGGGTTGCTAGAAACACTAGTAAAGTACACATCAATAACATGTATATCAAATATACCTTTGTTCACTTTGCCATCCTTCTTATCCGCCAAATACTTGGGGCAGTTCTGCTTCCAGTGACCAATCCCTTTGCAGTAGAAGCACTTAGTCTCAGGCTTAGGTCTAGACTTGGGCTTCTTCACTTGAGCAGCAA